>NC_142674.1:6468951-6638118 GCF_964200805.1 Pocillopora damicornis | reverse complement strand
TGTACATATGCTGACCATACATCTGCTTAGCAACCCTACACAGGTTTTGGTGTTTTTCTGTTAAATTTACAATTTTCACACTGACAACTTTGAGAAAAAACTCTTCTTCCTTCGATACAGCAACTTTCCTAGACTTCTGGGAATTCTCTTTCTAAGAATACAGGAAATTAATGACAAATTAACGAAAAACTGGAAAGCCTTCCAACAAGTTCTTTTTTCTGCTCTTCTTAAGAATGATGAATTTGATGAACCTTTGTATTAAAAACAAGGATGTTTACATATATGCATATTTACATATAGTAATTATATACTTCAATGCACAAATTCGTGAACATATTTTATTGGAAAAACAGTAAAGCTACATTACGGCCAGTAAGTATTAAAATATTTCTCAAAAGGCAGTTCTCAGATATCTCACCTTGGGCGGCATGGAAGATCTCCTTCTGCCAGACAGTTAATACATCAACTGGAATGTGGAGTTCTTTCAAATGCTCAAATAATTCCTCTTTGGCATTGAAAAGCTGAATCTTTGTCTGTGTGAATAAAGTTTAATAATTCAATCACAGCCCTCTTAAACTAACAATACAAACAAAAATATCCTGATGGATGATGCTGTTCTTATTTCCTGTCTTCATATATGATAATGATAATGATGATGATGATAATAAGCATCATCATCATCATCATCACTGATCATCTAAGGTCCATGATTTGGACTTGGTGCTTCAGAGACTAAACAAGCAAGCCAATAATTCACTTTCCTATGCTGATGATGATAATTATAACAATAATGATAATAATGATAACAAAACAACAACAACAACTCAATATTTGTCTATTCAATCTATGCACGCAATAAATAACATATTAAAAGTTACAAGTTATAGAAGTGCTAAAAACAAGACCACTTATAATGGTAATACAAATAATACAATATCACACAAGTTAAAATATGCAACTAGGTTATGAGCTAACAGACGGTTAAAGTGCTTTTTATTGATATCTATGAGATTCTGAGCCTACCTTAGAATATTGCTTAACCGGGAGAGGGGAAGCTTTTCAATTTTTTTCCTGTCCCACTGGAGGGCATGCTCTGTTAGCAACTCTTCTCACCTTGAGAAGCAAGTAAACAAATAAGAAATTCAGTTCCAGTTACCAGTTGCAAGCTTTGCATCATGTGAACTATGCTTACTTGTATATATTGCACTACTCTCTTTCTACATTGTGAATAGTCCCAGTACTTTAGATGGGTAAATAGGTTTCCCTAATTAGCTCACATAACTCAACACGTTGACATGTCAATACAGTTTAAATTTGTTTTCTTTTTTCTTAACTGTGGAAGAACTTAGCTCATTTCCCAAAGCAGTATGTACACTGATGCTTACTAGGCACTTTCATCCTTAAAACAAATTGCCCTCCAGAATATGCTTACTGGTACCAAGCCATGAAAAATGACAATTAATTTTATTTGCTCCACCTCCTCACCAGTGGTTGCTGAAGCACAGGCTGCCATCTGCCACCCCAGATAACCTACAAACAATCATAATTATTTAATTTTGTAGCAGCTGTTGAACATTACCCAGTATTCCTCAAAATGAAGATCCTTTTCCATTGTTTGATAAAAACATATGATGCAGAAAGACAGTATATTATTTATGCACACAGCAACAATAAGCATGAGGCAGAAAAGCAACACACAAAAAAGGAGGAAAAAATATTTCTCAGCTATGGTTTGCCTCATTATTCATTGTTATGAGGCACACTGTACCTACAAAGACCATGAATGTGCTTTAGCATGCATAGCAGACAAAGCTGCTTCATGTTCTCCACTGACTGCTTGTCATGTTTTTTCAGCCAAGGCCAATACATGCAGATGATGTCATACAAAAGGAACTGTACCCTTTTAGGTATACAATAAGCTGTCTGCAAGTAATGGGCATAGCCAGATATCTCCCCATTCATCATGCCAGCCTCTTATTAACTATTATCATGAAAGTTGTAGCATCAAAATCAAACAGACTCCAGGGAACTATGAATGAGATGTACACACAGAAAAGCCAAACTCAAACACAGTATTTTACAAGCCAGGATATTTTAAGGTCCTAAAGATTACAAGGAACCTAATTATATAAAGTTTTTAATCATCTTAGGAAACAAGGAAATTTAACACACCAGGAGAGAACTGGAACCCTCAATAAATAAAATAATCAAAAAAATAAATATATATATATAAGTTTATAGTACTAACATTCCAGCTGATTTGAAACAATACAATTTCATATTCCCATCCACATGAACTGAGTGCTGGCTCTCTTCACAGGGTGGGCACTTCATCCAGTCCATGAGGCAAATTTCATCTAGCTTATACTGGCAAAACTTTCATTCCTTAAAGGCAGTGCCAAATGTTTTGCAGTTTATTGTTCCAATCTAGAAGTTAATTGTTACAAAATCAAAAATTTAATTGTGAGTGCACAACAGACAGTCTAATAAAAATACCAAGCATGGAAACAAAGAACTTGAGACATATGGTAGACCAATTTAGAGAATATTTTGATTTAATAATGTGTTATGCTGTGTTGAGTCCATAAAACTGATGAAAATAGACAAATATGCTGTGCAGGTCCAAGGTGTGCATCAACCTTCTTCCTTCCTTAACTTATTGCCAGAGGGACCTCAGTTACCAGTAATGACTTCTCAAATTATTCATAAGATTAAAGTAAGAAAAATAACTCTAATAAATGTAAACACATACCCAGTTTCCAAAATTTCAAAGTACCTCAACCTAATAATATTTGATAAACATAACCTATCATTGTCATATAAAATTTAAAACAGTCTAGGTGTACATACCCTTCCTTTCAAAAGACCTCTCTGAAGACCCTGGACTTTCCTTCTGGAAAAGGTCCCAGTGCAAAACCACCTCAGGATCAAACACATAACTCATACTAATACTTCCTCTAACCCAGATTATGTGACAACTAGTGGGTCATAAGTTGGCAGGTCTTTCTCACAGTGGAGGCATTGGAATAATACATGACCAACATCAAACTGTACTATTTACATGAGAAAAGGTAATAAGTACAGAGTTTTGAGTTCCATTCCAAGGTCCTCTTTCAATTTAATACTATGACCTGGTTTATAAATTTAGGGCCCTAGCAAAGAATGTACATGTAATTGAACATAACAGTTGCACAGAACATTATGCTGTGGTTTCAGTTAAGTTTTGGGATTAAATTTGGTAACAGACAAAAATATAAATTTAACTGATTCAAAAAATAGTGAAACAAAAAGAATTTGAACCACAAGAGAAACACTTACAACAAATTACACAGCATAATATCTTACCTCTGAAAGTAACTACTATACATCTGTTTTGTTCCCAACTGTTTGAATATTGCTGCAGCTACACCTAGGGCATGTCAATGAAAACTGAGACAATGGAAACAAATTCTCTGAAATGCCACATGTAGTGCTTAACAACTAAGACATAACAATTAATTAAGCATTCTCCCATTTTAAAACATATAAAGGAAGAGTTTAGCCAAAGAAAAAAAAAATGGAATCTCCAGTGTTGCAAAGATTGGATAGCAATCTTTCATATAGAATGGTAAGGAAATGATGAAATACTTGTATCTCCTAAGCCATCAGGGCCATGTTGTTCAAAGCTGGGTTGACATAACCTAGGGTTAGTCTTAAATTTGAATTGATATGTAAAAGCTTAAAAAAGCAAACTAAGGTTTATTCATTCTGTGTACAACTTGATGATTGGGTGCTTGAAGAATAAGACAGAAAATTATCCAAGAAAAAGAAACTTGGATTAAGCAGATCATGATGTTATATTATTTTATAACTAAACAATCGTCCTAATAGTTTTTAACATTAAAATGTCCACCTAAATGCAAGAACACAGAAATAGTTAGCCACACAAGGAAATGGATCAATTACACGATTCTTACCATAGCAAACGGGATATAACAATTACCTCCAAAATTCATATTTATCACATACCTACAAAAATCCACTCTCCATCACTGTCAGTGGATACAGTTGGGGGAATTGGACTTGGAAAACCACTCTTCACAGCATCACAATCATGAAATGGGTGGAAGTTGTGAACCAACTGGTCACAAAGTCCACACAATCTTGTGTGCAAGTGGCAATCAAGACAACATATGACAGCTGGATCCTTTCCGCATTTCATGCAGCTAGTGTCACTCATACAGCTTTTTTCGTCCAGAAATGACAGTGTTGAACAAGCTCTCTTGAAATGCTGCCCAGCTTTCATTTAATGTAGGGGTTCAGTGCCACCAATTCTGCTTTAGCAGCTTTAATGTCCTCTAATCTTGGATCAGCACATTGGCTGCTTGCAGAACGTCAGCCAAATTACACATAACTGAAACAAAAAATTGTGCTTATTTAAGTCTAATAACCCTTTAACTCCCAAGATCTCATTAAGTAATTCTCCCTACAGTCTGCCTTAAAATAATTATGACTTCAATTTGAGGAATTTGGTATTGGATCAACTTGAAGTCCCCTAATTGAGTTGTCATCTTTATTCTCCTCACTAGTCCGCTTAATTCTTTGTTGATGTTGAAAGGAGAAATTCTGTCTTGGTCACCCATGGGAGTTTAAGGGCTAAGAACATGTCTTTGAATTTCAAAACCGTTTAGAGCAAAACAGATACGCACACTATTGTTTGGGTTAAAAATAATGGTTCGTCGAAAGTCGGGGATGATAAGCATTCAGTACCTGCAAAATTTGTAATGTTTAAAATTACATGTAAAATTCATGACACCTGGTACACTAGCGTCGGCGATATCCTCCTCGTGATCGTCCACAAGCACGGGCTCTGTGCTTTTTGAGGACACCAGCTTACTTGATCTGTGTCGGTTAACTCGCATTAGGGTTTGCGTTGACCCGTTACGGAGTCCTTGGAGAAACGATAAATTGCTGTCGCTCTCCTCCGTTTGGCCGAAGACTTCTTACTTTCATAAGGTTTACCATCGATTAATCGCTTCGCCTTTTCAACCACATCGTGCGGAAAGCAGGAGGCTTTTTTCGCTCCTTCCCTCAGTCTGAATAAATGAAAATTTGGTAAAAGCATATAACAGAAGTGCTTCAAAAGAGCCAATACGATTTCTAAGCTATATTAGAGAAAGCCTCAGAATTAAGGGAGTAAATCAAGAGGCACATCAGCTCTAATTAAGTTAAACGTCCACAAGTTTCACTGTACACGGTTCCGCCATGATGCTTGCTGCCTAAGCAAAACTAGTTACCAGCACCATAGAGGAGTTGAGCAGATTGCGTATATGAGGTAATTTAGTGGTGTTCAGCAATTATCGGGACAATCCAGTGGTGGAGGACATGAGTTTAAATATGCTGATCGTGCATACCTTCTAGAGGAAGGGGAAAAAACACCTATCCCACAATGCACATGGAAGCATAGTCCATTGTATCTGAAGGCCGATATTAGCTAGGGGCACAAAGAGACGTACGTGCGGCAGATTGATATTCGTCAACGTTTTCTTCTTAACTTTTCGGAGCTGTCCGATAGGAATCAACATGTTGGGACCCAGGTGTGAATACATCACTATTGCGCTTCTACTCGTGTCAGTTACGGCATCGTCGGTAAGTGAAAACTGTCTTTAGCTACGCTAAATATTTCTTGTTTTCGAAAGTGGGAGTTCTAGGTGTATCATGCCTCATACCACCGCGAGGCGTTACACTTCGGCTTATCGCGAGATTCGTAGGAAAAATATATGTTCATTTTATAACCGATGTCGTCCACGACCATCGTCATTTCTTTCACTCCCTAAAGACTTTCCGATACGGGTGTAGATGACGAAATCACGCGGCGCAGACAAAATACGTCATTAGAAACTTTCTAAGTGAGTCCCTTTGTTAATTTTATTTCGTATTCGCGTTGCGCAGATATTGCTGGCATTTTTTCCGAACAAGTCTGATAACAAAAGTTAAGCACCGCAACATCATTTCCGTTTTTGTTTAGCTGGTTTGTTTGTTTGTTTGTTTGCCCCTTTGTGCATTTGACGAGGGTTAATGGTTTCTTGAATTCCTGTCTGTTCACGGAATTAATATTTTTTCCTTCAGAAATGTGTTTTGTATAGATTTTCTTCAAGTAGAATTTTCTAACCCAGTTGAGAATTTTCTCACAAGAAATCTCACAGGAAAACAACCGAAGACAGTTCGGAAACGAATCTTACGCATTCCTTTTCGTGTTTCCTGTTTTTTTTCCTTGTTTGGTATATTTCTGTTTGAAAACACGCAATGCATTTTACTAAGTTCCTTTAAATGTGTGGTCTTTACTTCTGCTTGAATCACAACGCAGTAGTGATAATTACAAACAAACGAGATTTCGGAAATTAAGTTTGACTTTGAGAGGTTACAAATCACGGCACGGCGCTGCCGTGCCATTTTCGTGGTAATTTTTAAATATAAATTTGTAGTAGGGCGTAGGTGGCAAGTTCGTTGGCACCAAACAAACATTGATAAGCTATCATAACAAAAAAAGATTGCTCAGTTTATTGTTACTCGATGGACAAATGTTGGTGGTAGGAACATTAACACCTTAGAATATGGTCGCAGATTGTATTTAATCCATTAACACTGCTGACTTAACCACGACAAAGGTGATAACTATCATCTATCCGTTAATTACGGATTCAACGATGTGTGGTCATCGGGGAAGTACGGCACAGTCCTCTGCACGTGCGTAAAGAGAGCCAGGAAGATTAAAGGTCTCAGACAGGACGCCTTTAATTTGCAGTACTTGACTAAGTTTGGGGAGGGAAATATCCTGTATGGACAAACAGTTCACGTGTACTAGGAATGGTTCTTTTATTGGGTTCATATTAATCGTATACAAATTTCCTGTTCCTAAAACGGCTCACTATCGGAATATAATTATTTGATTATTGAGGAATCGTAAGATTTAAATCTATAACATCAATCAGAAAGTGGCTATAGAGAGATTCCAAAGTTTAGTGCAAAAAAACTAACAATATGTTTTACCTTTGCGATAACCGCCACAAACAGCGAAAAAAGGCGCTATTTTGATGAGATTGTTTTTTAAGTGCCGCTCTCGCTAGGAGTGGACCTCTCGACTTCCCGTCGGAAAAAAAGATGTATTTTTTTTTCCCGTGAAAAGGGTTTAGGACATGTTTCAAATATAATTTCGTTGTTCTCCAATTCTCGTTTTTTGAGTCGCCACGAGCCAATTTCACAGATTTTGCGCAGCAACTGCAATAATATTGCTCACGGAATGTTATCTTGCTAAAATTATAAGATGTTTTCAGTTAGTTCAAAGACAAAAAGTGGAAACTTCAACTGAAATGTTCTTCATACCAGCGTGATCGGAGGATTTGCATATCAAAAATTCACTAATTTGTACGAAAGAATTCTCAAAGTGCAGCGTTTATCGGCCTAAAAACCATATCAGTGCATAGTTGATACACCAATGACGTCACCGATTGCCTCAAACCCGCGGGTATACCTCTATCCTTCATCCACGCAAATCCATGTATTTGCTCAATTGCGTTCGTGTCAAAGATCATTTGCATAATTCTGAAAATTGACCAAGATCTCCGTTGAAATATCAGGTCATGAACTA
Organism: Pocillopora damicornis; assembly: GCF_964200805.1. Lineage (NCBI taxonomy): Eukaryota > Metazoa > Cnidaria > Anthozoa > Scleractinia > Pocilloporidae > Pocillopora > Pocillopora damicornis. The sequence continues at coordinate 6,630,491 of NC_142674.1, read as the reverse complement.
CGCACAGTGTGGAGTAGATCAAAATTAAGGAATTAAATTTGGCACTCTGGTCATTACAAACATACCGTGTCGCTTAAAAGGAAACATAAACAAGTTAACAAGTTACAGTGTTTATACTTACAAAACAACACGCTTACACTCTGAAAGAATTCTAGCAGTTTCTCTCGAGATTAAGCACACGAAACGCGGTGAACTAGCCCTCCTTTCTGCAAATTTGTTTCCATCATTAATGATGTTAAGCTGTTATGGACCACAAAACGTTTCCAGTAAGTCTGGCGTTCTTTCGCTACCTTACATTTTCCCTTGTGCTCTGAGTGGTGACAAGTACTCTCACCGCATTTGCAACGTTTCCTTAAGTGTTCGAATGTTTAGAACATACCAATGACTGTTTTATATTAACCATATCGAGACCAAAATGACCGGAACTCGATTCGTCGTCCCGGCATTCTGGGAGAGAGATTTATCAGATATATATCGGGTATATCGGCTGAAGTTTCCATATTTTGTCTTTGAACTAACTAAATACATCTTGTAACTTGAAGCAAGATAGAATCGCGTGAGCTGTATTATTACAGTCTCTTCGCGCTGGACAAAATCTGTGAAATTTCACTTTCGATCGCTGTCCACACGGGTGGTCTTGCCAAAAATCATTTTTGGCTTGTGACGACGCAAAAAACAAAGAATTGAACAACAACTAAACTATATTTGAAACATGTGTCCTATACTCTTTTCATAGTACAAAAAATAAAATACAACTTTTTTGCCGACGAAGTCGAGAGGACCGCTCTTAGCGAGAGGGGCGCTTAAATACTACGCAGTAGTCGATAGTATATAGTAGCAAGCTGAAGGCCAGCCATGAACCGAAACAGGTATTCATAAAACCCCTTTAATTAATGCTATGAGGCGAAATGAGATATATCATGGCGCCAAGTTGTTAAAAAATCGTTTCACTGAGTTTGAAAAGGTTTACATTGAGATTTGTTAGCAAAACTAATGACCAATTATCATGGATGACTTTTTAGTAGTTTCGACTAACAGGAAATGTTTGAGCCAGCTATTTATAGTGTTTGGCACAAAGTGGCTTCGTGTCAAACTTTACCTAATTTGGTCTTGAAAGATCATTGTGACCGAGGAAACCTTCATATAGTGTAACACCAACGTACCCTAGGAAAATTGCGCCTACATCTTCTAGAGTTGCCTCCCACTAGACCTTGAAGCTCAACAAAGCAATTCTTTTAGTCACGCGTTTTTTTGTGTCCAGGGTGCCACAGTTCTTTTAAACAGCTTTCTTTGTTGAAATTCGCTTAATCCCTTAATGATATTTAACCGAACTTCCTGTTACATTTGTACTCAAATTACCGTTCAAAAGACACGTACAAAATGAATTCTTTGTTACTTAAACAAGCATAAGGCAATTTTTAACATTCGCAAACTTTTGTTCCTCGCCGTTGATGACCTAATTGTTGAACTGATTTCATTGTAAATATGGCCAAAAACGGGTCGCTATCGACTGAAATCTCAATTAAACAAAGATACCTATCTATCTATTCCCCCAAAAATAAATGAGCTAGACTACCGCATTCGCTATAAAAAAAAAGATTTCAACACAGGAAAATATGTTCCCTTCCTGCTTTTCCCTAGAAATATAAGTTTTGATTCAGTTCACTCTTTAATTAGTCTGACCTCCCCTCGAGGTAGGTTATCAAAACAAAGGCTTGCGCCGGATATTTGCTATGACGAGTAATCGCACGAAATCTTCGTTAAGTTGCCGGGAGAGTTTGAAATTTCTTTTTTTTTTTTCACTATTTTTCTTCAATTTTGTCCATTTCAAAACCGGGTTTTCGTACACGAAGTTGAACAGAGATTAGTTTAGTGAGCAAACATAAAATGCTTCATAAGCACAAATGTAAATTAGATTAAATTGAACAGTGGACTGTATACTAAAGTTAACGTATGCAACCCTGTCAATTAGACCATTAAATGATAGTCTAATTTGAAATGTTATATGAGAGATGATAACATCTTGTTTTTATCAAACAAACTGGTTAGTTTGTAGTGAGGAGTTTGCGTAAATAGCGTTCAAGAATTTAAATCACAGTGAGTTTTAGGAATCTAGCCTTTGACAAGCTTTAATTTACGGACAATGAAAATCACGATGCGGCAAAGGGTCATCTGCATGATGCAGATCATTCAAAACGGATGTAGTTATACAACTATTGAATTACAATTACTCTACGTGGCATCAATGAGTAACACACCTCTCGTGACTCTTGAAAATTGAATAACACTAAACTCTTCGTAGTTATCCCACTCTGCAACGATGCTTTTGATGCTTCTTCTCCTAACGGTGAGAGCAACGGTGAGTCATTTTATTTACATGTTGATCTCTCAGTATTTTAAAAAATATATATATTTAACTTTGGTTCGCTCATACGATCCGGTTTAGCGGAATTCTGGCCGAACAAAACGATTCATACCATCATTGTTCGTGGTTTAGCAATCTCTGATAGGGATACTTGAGACATATCTTAATGGTACTCTTAATGCTAGGAGAGTCATTTCACCATGAATTTCATTCTAAAGATCGAGTAAATTTCAATATTAATGCTATGCACGTGGCTTGTGTCAGCGCGGCTTTTGCTGAAGTGCGCACACAACCGGTAACAGCAGCGAAAACCGATGTAAAGCCGGCTCGAAGCGGCGAAAACTGGAGTAAAGTATCGTATTCAAACTTCATTTCAGTGTTGTATCCATGATTGCAGCGAAAAAACACATATTGCTCGTGTTAGAGCAACATGTGCTGACGTCTGCAAATTCTTTAACTCGATCAGTGAGCCTTTGATATTCTACATATGCCGCAAATAGCAATTGATTTAAAGCGAAAACCGATGTAAAGCCGGCTCGAAGCGGCGAAAACTGGAGTAAAGTATCGTATTCAGACTTCATTTCAGTGTTGTATCCATGATTGCAGCGAAAAAACACATATTGCTCGTGTTAGAGCAACATGCGCTGACGTCTGCAAATTCTTTAACTCGATCAGTGAGCCTTTGATATTCTACATATGCCGCAAATAGCAATTGATTTAAAGAAATTACTTTATTATCGACAGATATGAGCGAAAAAGAAACAGCTGAGCGAGTTCTTAGCCTTAAAGTTCAAGTTTTACTTGCATTTCAGATCGTTAAAATTTTTAATAATATCTTTCAGGAATTTGTAAAATTTGCACCATCTCGTAAGCGATTGGCTGTTTGATGAGTAACTTAAGTATTCAATACCAGAAGTAAACCGTAAAATGCCAGCGTACCTTGACATAAATCGGAAATGAAAGATGACGTTCAACCAATAGGAGTAAGTTTATACGATACCTTAATGGTTGTATTGTAATCTTGAGATCCAGTGAAGGGAATATATAATCAACAAGAAAACAATGTAAAATATCGACTGGCACGATATTTTACTTTTCTAATACTTCATCGCCCAGAATGCTATTGTCTTTCGCGACATGTACTTGCAGTGCCCATTTAATCAGCGGGCAGCATAATAATTTGCATATCCTGAACTAGTCGGTTGTGATTGGTCAGCAGGTAAAGCTTTGGGAATACATGAGTCTCTTTGCAGATTTCAGCTGCTGTCAATCAAACGGTTGGATGCGTAAAGTAAATCCCAAGGTGACATAAAGTGAACAATAGCAATAATTAACAACAGCCACGCTCTTAACAAAGCGTTTAGCAAATTCGTTTGCAGCGAATTCTTATATGGACTGACAGACTCCCGTTGGTCAAAATGTTATCGGAAGTATAAAAATTAGTATCATGAAAATAGAAAATAGAAAAAAGAAAAATTTAGAAAAAAAGCATCATGAAGAATCTACTTCGTTAAAATCGCTTCAATCGGTAGAGAAAAATATGAGCGATGCTTCCGACAACCGGCTTGTGAGTGCGACGATCGTCGAGATAGAACTAGAGTCTATCTTGCGACAATAATAGTGTGGTTTCCATATGATAGTAACGATTGCTGAATATTTCTGCAGCGATCTCAGCGATCATATCTTAAAAGCTTTTACAGTTTTTTAAGCATTGTCTAGTTACCACCTCAATTCCCCATGTTCTAAACGAGTCAGGGATTGGGTTCGAGTTGGGACCGCAAAGCATCTATGGATTGATTGAAGGGACAGACGAGTCATATTTACAAAGTAATTCTGAAATGCCTCACTATAATTGTTGCGTTCCTGGCTGTACAAACAGCTTTAGGAACGCTTCACATCTGCATTTCTACAGATTACCGAAAGATGAGTTTACCAGAAAGCAATACAAAGTCATTTTGAAGAATGATTCGCTAAAATTGGACTCCACAAATACTCGAATTTGCTCAGACCATTTCGAAGGTGGCGAGAAACTCAGTCGAGCTCATCTGCCGACTATATTTCCTTGGAAAAAGGCAGAAAGCACTAGACGACAGCTAAAAAGAGTCATCAGCTTCGAAGAAAATCTGGCAATTCAGGAAGCAAAAAAGAAGAAGAGGGAGGAAAAGAAAGACATGGCACAAGCATCAGTGACAGTCGAACATGAGAACAATCGTGAGACACAAACATCTCCCACAGGATTGGAAATCGAAACAATGTTAAAGGAGTTGCAAAAGCTTAAAAAGGACATCAGTGAATTGACAAATGAAAAGAATCAGCTGCTGGAGAAAAATGCCAAGTTGAGTGAAGAAAATGCAAACCTACTCGAGGCAAACTTAAAACTCGAGCAAGAAACAAAAAGACTAAGACACTCTCTTGAAAACTTTCGTTTCGATATTGAGAAATATAAAGACAATGCTGAAGACATTGCCTTTTATACTGGTTTACCAGACTATAATGCACTGCTGATATGTTTCGACATGGTTAAAGATGCAGCAGAGCATATTGAATATGAACATGAACGAACGCACCCAGGAATTCAGTGTGGCAGACCTCGATGTTTAACCAAGTTCCAAGAGTTTACTTTGACACTAGTGAGATTAAGGCTTGGATTGCTGGAAAAGGACCTTGCTCATCGGTTTAGTGTCTCAAGACCCCTTGTATCCAAAGTTTCAAGGGCCTGGACGAGATTTCTGAGGGGACAGTTTGAGCCACTTATTACTATTCCACCCAGGGAAGTTCTCAAACTCTACATGCCTGACATTTTCAAATCCTTCTATCCAGACTGTGTCATTATTGTGGACTGTACAGAGTTTGAGATGGAGAAACCTTCAGCACTTAATTCTCAATCTGCTTGCTACTCGTCATACAAGTCTAGAACGACGATGAAAGCCTTGCTTGGTATAACACCCAGTGGTGCTTTATGTTTTGTCAGTGAGCTATTTCCTGGTTCAACTTCTGACAAGGAAATAACAGCTCAAAGTGGACTGTTGGACAAGTTACAACCTTATGATCAAGTTATGGCAGACAAAGGGTTCAACTGCACTGATGAGCTTGCTTCTGTGGGAGCAGAACTGATTAGACCAGCATTTTTGGTTAAAGATACACAATTCTCAAAAGAAGAAACCAACCACAACAAGATTGTTGCCAGTTTGAGAGTACATGTTGAGCGATTGATGGAGAGAATAAAGAATTGGCACATCTTTGACCACCGAATTCCAATTACTCTTGCCCCCATAGCATCTGATATGTTATTTGTAGTGGCTGGACTTTCTAATTTTTACCCTCCTTTGATTAATTAAAATTTATGTGAATATAAAGCAACATTTTAATACTTAACAATGGTATGGATTTATGTTTTATTGCCTTGCATTAAAATAGCATTGATAAACTAGTGTTTGATAATGTATTATGATATTGCCATCATACCACTGGACTGTAACCAGACTGGTTATAAGTCATTACAATAATCCAAGCACACTACACATGTAGTTAGTAAATATTTTACTCAGTCAGATATGAACATAACTGTGTACAATGTATAAAAATACTGAGTTAATGTGTATAGACAAAACAGATCGCTGTTTCTTTCAAGACAAAGTTTATCTAATCTTAGCTATAGCAAATACCTATAGGGTGGTTTTTAAAAAACCTGTGAAACAATTAATACTATTTACTTTCTAATAGTGCCAGTATTAAACAATAGAAACAAAAGCATTTAAGCAGAAAAGCACTAAACATGTACAAAACTTAGTACGTGTTTCACAGGCTTTTGAAAACCATTCTACCTTCACAAATATATTGTTTACACTCTGATAGTACTAAAAAGTGTGCAACATAATTTGGGCAAACCACTAATTCCCATTAAATTTTGATTTGCCTATTTCATTGTATAGTTTTCTTAAATTACACACTTTTACTGAAATGAACACATTGATTTTGACTGTTTTAAACTGAACGAGCATTCAATTTAGGAATTCCATACTTGACTCTAGGATACACAAGTTCTGGAACAATCCAGTCATTAAAAAAGGATTCTAGCTTGGGCAAAATAGACTTCCAGCGGTCTATTGAAAAATGTACTCTTTCACAAAACAGTGAATCACAGCCTGAACCCTTTACAACAAAATCTGTCCACTTTCTTCCAGTAACAAACATTTGCTGATGGACTTGGTAGAAGTATTTGTGTTTGTCATTTAATCTCAATGCATTACTGTTCTTTTTGCAAATGCTCTTGCGTAACAATGCCTTTTCTAGTGTTTCATCCTTTGATGTCTGGACATACTTAACTTCTATAAGTCCCTCTGAATCAGAGGCTGATGGATCATGTACAAGGCCATCGGGGCTAGCACCAAGGTAACCATGTTCTTTTGAAACAAAAAACCCACATTTTGAGACTGTTATGCCTTCATCTCCTTGACTTTGCTTGAGAAGCTTGTAATCATTGATAATCTGGTCTTCCATTTTCAGTCCTTCCTCCATTGACTTACTTTGATAGGCCTTGTTGTAACCAAGTATATCTTTAATTATCTTAGTAGGGGACGTACTTTCTCTCTGTACAGCTACACGGTAACATTTTGTGGCAGTAATCCTTGGTTGTCTGTGGCGATGCCATAATTCAGTGTTTGATTGACCTCTAGTTTGTTCCTCAATATCTTGCCTTTGTAAATCATCAACCATAAGATTTCTCTTTGCTTTTTCAAACTTTTCTTTTAGCTCTTTTGCTGACACGGGATGACATTTGACTGGTGAAAGCAGAGAATCCTTTACATCCTGAAGTTTCTTTACTTCCTGAGGCAGTATATGTGTCCAAGCTACAGTGTTTCCTGATACCCTCTGGTACTCCTTCATCATTTCAAAAAACCTTGACTTGTTTTCATCGCGACAAGCATTTTGGTTTGCATTTACTGGAGAGTGATGAAGCTTACGTATCTTCTTCTCTTTCGTGTAGTCGTGCTTCACAAAAGTCATCTCATTTATGGGCTGTATTGCACCTTTTCTCTTTCGTGGCACATTCCACTTGCATGGTTTGGAGGTGCATGACTCATCAGACTCATCCAGTTTTTCCCTTACTTTACAATAGTTTTCTAAAGCAAAAAGTGTTGATGCAACATGGTTACATCTCCCATCTATGCCAGCAGGGCATTTGCAGTGGGCTCTTAGCATCTTTCCAAGTGAACTAATAACTAAGTAGCATGTATAAACTTTGTCCTTTTTCATAGATGGGAGGACTTGGCTTTTGATGTAGTGCTTGCCATTTTGTTGTAGGTGGCCTATGTACAGGACATGACCAGATTTAAAAAAGTTGAATCCTTTAACAAGTGGCTTAGCAGTGGAGAGCTGCTTTTTACATTCTACACCTTCGATCATAAATCTCCACACAGTTCCAAATGATATTTTTGGTAGTGCCTTTATATCTGGTTGGAATCCTTCTTTTGGGAATGAATCCTTTACTTCAGGCTCTTGATTCTCAAGTACGCCAAGTTGAGCTTTTTTCCGTAACAAATTGACGCCGCCATCCGGATCACGCAAGTATTTAACATCAAATCCATGCTTGATGTAGTCGTGTACTCTATAAGTCAAAATTAGAGCACTCATAAGTACGAGAGGACTTTATTAAATTCGAAAATTTCGATTATATTAAATTTTTACTCTTAGGAAATTTTAATAATAATTCTGAAAAGGCATATAATTACAAATAAAGTTGTTATAAATAAAAATAACTTATTGCGTGTAAAGGTTCTTAGTTTAAAAGTTGCCAGCTTCGTTACGAACCTCGACACTAAAGCTTTCTTTGTTCCCGTCGTTTTTGCACCTCTGCAAAACAGCCACCTCTTCAACTGGACAACGCTACATTTTTCAACAGAATCCCTTGGAAGTTTTGCCCCAGGAATATCTTCCTGAGTTAGTTTAACAGTTAGTTTGGCTTTGCTCTCGCTTTCAGCCATATTGATTTGGAAAATCTGTCCCTTCAAACAATCCATAGATGCTTTGCGGTCCCAATTCGGACCCAATCCCCAACTCGTTTAGAACATGGGGAATTTCAATACTAATTAGGCGGGGTGTGCGCGATTGTTTGCGGAGGCGGAGCTTAACATACCTTGATATTCTCGCGGGAAGTTTAAAATAGGTCACTTGTATTCTCGTGGGGGTCTCCAAAGGACAAATTTGGATAGAACACTACGATGCTTAGCAAACGTTTTCGAAATTCGCGTTTTGCGACTACTTCCAAAGTTTGGAATCCCTTGAAAATTTCTATGACGCTTTCTAGAATGTCAAATAAAAATAACCATATTGTAAAAGAGAAATCTAGCAATTGAGTGAAGATAAATTACGCCTGAAAGTGCGCTGAGATCGACTTCTCATACAAGCAGGATGCTAACATAGTCAATTTTCAAGGCAAATTTGCGACCTCTTCTGAAAGCGCAAGAACAAAGTGAGAATGATACACTATTCAATTGAACTTTCTTCTTTAAAAGCCATATGATAAAAGTAGCATTTGAAAAGTAGTTTATCCGTAAACGAAGAGAACGTAAGCCTTCCTCGACATTTTCAGCCCTTTTCCTTTATTGTTTGACAATCGTTTTCTAATTAGCTTTTAAATTTAGCGCCAGCGTCTCAATGAAAGTCCCGGATATATCGCTGAATTCTAGGCGATGTTGACAAATTCTTTCACGACAGTTTAACATATATATTGAAGAAATGTAAAATGGTTTCCGTGTTTACATAGCCTGATGTAAACACGCGGGAGGTTGGGAGAACACGAGATAAGCGTTGGAAACCACGACGCGAACCCATGTTTATCTCCTAGAATCCATTTCAAAAGTATTCTGATTAGCAAGTTTTTGTACATTAAGTGGCCCATTATGATAAAAATTAGCATTTTTTATCGCTTTTTTTTAAAATTAAAACCCTATTATGTGGAACCTTAATTAATTATATTAGGCAGTCAACTTGTCTACCGTCTACCTTCTATCGTCTACCATCTACCGTCTCTCGTCTGTGCTTTAGCACATACCATTTTTTTAACCTTCTTTTTCACTTTTCCAATCAATCCAATAAAAGTGATTAACAAGCAAATATTTTGTTATCGAAACAAACACATAACACAAAGCAACTGTTTCAATTATTGACAGCAAAAAAAACAAGAAAGGCTTTTCAAGGACACATGACGCATAACCTTAGATAAGATAGTATTCTGTTTGGCATCCGATTAAGTAGCTCGTTAGTTCATCAATATCATCATTATCACTATAACTATGATTATAATTATAGTTATTGATAATATTAACAACATTATTTTTAAATTCGCCGATTATGTAAACGATTTATGAAAGCATTTATTTATTCATCAATTCATTAGTGTATTCATTTATATAAAAACTTGTCTATTTCTTCACTGAAATCAATTTTTAATTTTATTTCGTTTTACTTTCTTTTCTTTTATTTATCTATTTTTTTTTTCTTAGTACGCGGCCGGTGATTGCCCAGATAATTATTACTGGAATGGAACACAATGCAGCGCATGCTCAGGCTGCCCCGTTGGGTTTGGTTTGAGGGAACCTTGCTCAAAAACCAAAAACACCGAATGTCAAGAATGCTATCCTGGCTATGATTACTCGAACAGCACAGGAATGGAGGAGTGCATAAAGTAAGTTGGTGTTATGTCATGTTTCGCTTTATAATATTGAACACAACCTTGCACTATTAATCTTGCTAAATAACCTGTCAAACACTTCATCCACCTTTTCCTTCTTTGTCTTAAGTGTTCTTGCAACATATTTTCTAATTTCGTTTCATCTACGTTGTTTCCTTTAAACTTAACTTATCATGCTATGATGGTAAATGCACAATCTTTCCCCATGGGCGAATGATTGTTCACAGCTTCTCTCTTTTGCGAACGTGACACAAGGCGAAAAGGATGCAAAGATAGACTTTCGACAAGCCTTTTGGTAAACTTTTTCAATCAAACCTTCTTTAATTGATTAGTTTTTATTCAAAGTAAATTGACTTCATTATGATATTTAAGCTTTCCACCTTAAAGGTACTGTTTTCCTCCCTTTATGTAAGGTGTGATACATACTCCAACTGTTTACCCGGACGATCTAAAAAGATAACAAATTGTACGATATATTCTGGACACACTTGCGACGGATGTGAAGAAGGATACTATCACCACCGAGGCGTTGGCTGTGATAAGTGTTCACCTAAATGTGATGCTATGACTGAGGACGAAATACAGGCATGCACAACTAGGCATGACCGCCGTTGTGTACCAAAACGAGAGTTGCCTAAAACTCCTCCTGTCTTTAGTAATGGGAAGAAGGTCGGGTGTGAAGAAGGATACTATTACCGCCAAGACGTTGGCTGTGAGAAGTGTTCACCTAAATGTAATGCTACGACTGAAGACGAAATACAGGCATGCACAACTAATCATAACCGCCATTGTGCACCAAAACGAGAGCTGTCTAAAACTCCTCCTGTCTTCAGTAAGTTAATTCACTTCCATTTGCTTCGATATTTGGTAATTAAGACAACTTTAGAATGATGGATTGGAAATGTTTCTCCTTTAGATGATAATCCATTTTTTAAATTTGTGTGCTTAGCTCAGTTCTTGCAATTTTTGGTGCTAACTGAATGAGTTGTTTATTTGGATCTAAGCTTTTATATTTTGATTGATTTTTGTTCGCTTTATTTTTCGTTTTGAGGTAATGACTCAAAAGTTAGAGGTAATTCTAGCAGAACTGCCAATGAGGAAAAAAGCGAGATACCACAAATTGATCCTGGGTCGGTAGAATCTAAAACAGCTTGGCCACGAGAGGAAAATTCAATCGTTACCAATCTGTGGTTTTGGTTTCCACTCACGGGGATCGCACTATTACTAGTCACAGTCCCGATAAGGCGTTATAAGAGAAGAAGTCGAGTAAATCGTCCACCTCAACCAGAGGGCGATGTCGATACAGATAACACAGAGGAGAACATCGTATTGCGCGAGCAAAAGACTCCATTGATATCTGAAGGTGGTGTGGATGCTCATGACACGAGGGAAACTGTCTCTTCAGCTGAGCCACGAGTTCCTTTGAGGCCAAGGCATGAGTTAGGTGAGCTTGTGTTGCTTGTCCTCGTTTTTTCTTTTAAGGGTCGTTTTTGTATACAACACACAATTTCTTAAGGGCAGATTTTTTTATCTTGCTTGTCAGGTACTTTGCACTATGTATTTCTATATATTTAATACTTAAGGTAGTTATTTAATAGGCCGTTTTTATAGGGATACCCTCATTGATCTCCCTCTCCTGTACTGTATGATTTTTCAATATATTTGCATTCGAATAGTGTATTATTAAAAGATGTCTCCGCTACCAAGTTGCACACTGGAATGTAATTAAAATGACGATGAAAGTTAGCATAAAATCTTTAAAAAGTTCGAGCTACTTACTTCGTACCCGATTTTAAAAGATTGCGAAACTACTTTTGTCAACAGTAATTGGTGAAAGTAAAATCCCTGCGACTTTATTCAAGTTTTGATGAAGAAGGTTTATGAAAAAGAATGACAGTAGGAGTCCGTAGTAGGACTAATGTCTTTAAGAATTCTTTTTTTGTTCGAATCTGTCGCCTGTGGAATGAACTACCTCTTAGTATAAGAGAGTCAAATACCCTGTCGATCTTTCGTAAGAATTTGATGGCCTTTTATCATGACAAGTTTAATGTAGAATTTTACACTGTACTTAACTAAATCATTAGTCTATTTATAACAATTTTATTGATGAGCGTTCATGTCGCATGTCTTTTATAACTGACTTTTTAGATAATTTTATTACTTAATTAATTCTGTAGATGTAATGATAGATGGCTTATTTTTAAGGAGTCTTGTATTCTGTTTTAAGAATACCTCAGATTTGTCATTCTACTTGTAAATCTGAAACTTGATTAAAAATTAAACAAACAGGACCTCCAATCTGTTTTGTGGTTGAATTTTCAGAGATAAATTCAGGCAGGGTGGATTTAGAAACTCCAAAACCTTCTTCAGAAGAAGTCAGCAGACAAGGTTTGTCTCAACAGTTCAACACGTAATTCTTTGATATGTGTGATATCGTATGTAAGTTGTCATTGCGTATACGCAAAAACGCAAATACAGTAGTTTCTTTCATTTTGTGGTGTTGCAAGCGGAATGTACGATTTGCAAGCAACCATGTCATCGATCTTAAGTTGCAACTGTCGTGGGCAGTCGTAGGATAAGTTTGATTCACTCAGTGTGCATCTGCCACAACCCCCCCTCCCCTTTCCCAGAAACCTAGTTCCGCCTCAGAATTTTATGTCATAATCAACACTGTCACAAAATTCTCGAACATGATTGGTTATCACCAGCCTGATTTGAGCACTAATAGGACAGTGTACGCGTCATGCTTGTAATTGGACGGTGAAATAGGACAATTAAATGGACACTAATCTCTTCATGCCTGTGTAAGTGGACAGAACGCGTCATGTGTGTGCGCTGTCTCGCATTTCGCCGTTTTAACTAGTGTTTTCTATTTTTTTAATGAAAACGTATGATCGATGTCAAGTTTCTTTCTCAAATTTTGTCATAGTTTTGATTAATTAGTAACAGAACTTCATGTTGTCCAATTCTGTCTGTAATCATACTCGTGATTAACAAATCAATCAATGATTTATCAATCACTCGTATGATTACAGACCGAATCGGACTCTACACGGTCCTTTTAACATTATTAATCACCATAGTTGTTTCGTTACTTTCCGGTTATCATTTTAATTCTAGGCTTGGATCGTCCGATCAAAGATTTAGCGATTAAAGAAAAGAAGCAAATCAAGAATGACCTGAGTGGCAAAGATATTGAAGGTAGGCAGAAGCTCACTCTTATGAGTGACCAAGAGAGAATTTCTCCTTACCATATCAATACAACATCAAGCATAGAAGTGATGAGAACTAAGAAAAATATCAATTCAGGGATTATTAGTTGATCCAATGCCAAATTCTGCAAATTGACCTGATGAGAATTAAATGGCAGACAGTTGGGAGAATTACTAAAGAGATCTTGGGAGTTAAAGGATAAGCCGATATCCGTGTTTTAAAATTTTGGCATTTTCTTAGGAGTAAATAATCACTACTTAAACAAGTTGTGTACAGTGGTGCACGTAGTTTTCCCTTAGAGCTCTAAAACTGCAGCCATTAAAGTGCCAATGACACGCATTTTTTTTACCCAAATATTTAGCTCATCATATGTACAAACCAATTCCAAGGAAAGGAAAGAAGGAAAATTTCAAAAAACCTAAAACTCGGTCTTTTCGGGTCCTAAAACGCTCTTATTCAGTCTAACAGTGTCCCACGGGTAACAAATTAGCGGCTGATGACGTAGACAACTTTAAAAACTCTCAGTTGACACTCGCAAACTCCCACATCTCTTGTAATATTGTATCAGTCAACGTTGAAATACTCTTGAAATAATGTCCGATAGCGATGTATACCTATCCGGCTTCAGCAAGCTCTACTGAGAGTTGTGATAAATCCTCCTCAAGAAGTAGAGAAGAAATGAAGTTGTGAGTACGGTACAGCCCTACAATGGAGAACCACGCTGCATCAAACGAAGACGGTTCTTACCTGCGGTGTTTAGGTCAAGATTAGAATTAAAAATTCCCGTTTCTGAATGTTCAGTTTGCTGCGTTTGTGTTTTGTTTTCTCTGGCGAAATCTATGTTAAGAATGGGTAGCTGTGTTCGTTTCTGTTGCCAAAACACTTTATTCATTCGTACTATGAGAGGCGAACTGAAGGTTCCCCTTGTTCAGTGCTCTAGAGTTTCGTTGCTGTAGAGAAATTCCCTTGGTAAGCCAAAAGCTAACTTTTTACGAAAGAATCAGCTTTATCACTTGGCATAGTTATTTTTCACCGAGAGGTCATCGGGCAGTTTCACTGCAAGTTGTTCCTTTCCTCAGAGAATGCAAAGGCAGAGGCTATCGTCGCGATCGTCGAGCTGGTCAAACCGAACGGAAAAAGAGTGAGTTTATAGCCATCTGATTCAAGTTGATCTTGAATAGGGATTTTAATTGGGCAAAACTTCTTGAGTTTACGTGCCGCATTGCCATTTGACGCTCACAGGAGATAACTGACATCAGTATTAGAAATTAATATTTCGTACGCATCGACTTCTACACGGCACTTAGATTCGCTACCATCTAATTTACCAACACTCGGATTGAACAATGACAAAATAAATTAGTGTCACAAGTTTGTCTCTTATTGAATCTAGCGGTGTTCGACTATCGCGGAAAAGGTTCAAAAACGACACTTCTCCAGATATTAAACTAAATTATTGCCCATTTTCCCTTGGTCAAAAGAAACATCCGACGGGATGCCAGTTCGTATGCATTAACGATAAGCATGTTTGAATTAAAAACATACTTTAGTACGCACTGGAACGTAAAGTATCATCCATTTTTACTAGAACGTTAAGGATGATGTTTTCACTCAGTTTTGTTGGGAGGTCTAAATCCGCGGAGGGCCCATATCCGCTAGCGGATTTGGACCGGGGGTCCAAATCTTGTGGGGTCCAAATCCATTGGGACACCAGTACAGAGTATACGACCGATGGCATTGAAGAGTCAAATCTCCTCGATGTCGACGATCGAAAGGGGTCCATTTTAGCCATACGGCTACATCCTATCGAAAGTAGTGCATAGAAATAGCTGGTATATGTGTATTATTCTTGTAGCTAACATCATTTGGCGCTCTGGCCATGCAATACGTTCATCCTTTCTCCTAGATTTCTGCTTTTTCCACCACAGTTGCCGACGTGTCTTCACATTTTTCTACGTCACAGCTACGTAACATGATCGTTTTGGCCGCGCGCTTATTGGGAACACTTTTTGGCCATTAAATCTTACTTTCAATGCACAAAAAATGGTCAGAAAGAACTCGCTAGGCGCTAAGGTTGATTATGTCTAATTTTCAATACAGCTATAAACCAGAAAATGCAAAAAAAAAAAACTGTGTCATAGGCACTTTAAGAGGTTTCATTCAAACAGTTTTCCGTATTGTTCTTAATTTAGGTTATTTTTACTGGCAAAGTGTTGCGGAAGAACTTGGTTTCAAAGATGAGTCCAGAGGATGGGAAGGCGCGCAAAATCCAATTGAAAACCTTCTCAAGGCATTTGGCGAAAAAGAAGGGAGCACCATCAGAGGATTGATAGAAGCTACCAGGAGAGCTGAGCTGACGCACTGTGCTAGTCAATGGGAACGTAAATTTGATACGACTCCAAGAAAAGATACAACTGATTCTGCCCATACAGCTCTGTTACTGAATGAAATAAATGATAATTTCACTTCTGACATACCTCCAGATCCGGGTAAAGGGAATGGTGCAACTGAATCGGTTTATAAAACACCAGGTAAAGGTGAAATAAATGATAAGGCTGATTCTGTTATTAATATACCCGAGAACACGGTAGAAGAAACTGATGCAAATTATATTGCTGATACAGCTGTATGAACGGCACACCTGCATAAATGAGTAATTTTGTGTTGGACACATACCCATAGCCGTGTTTTATTAGTTATTTTCTAATCAGAAACTGAATTCCACGTTGCCAGGTGCCTGTTCTGTTGGTAACAGATCACGCTTTAGGTCAAAATGCTGTAACAACCAAAATAGAAGACAAATTGCTCGAAGACCAGAAAAGGTATCTATTTTATAATAGCATTCCGAGTTAAATACTTCTACATAACTGGCTGTTACCGACCGTACAGACAGGCGGCAGAAGTCATAGAAATATTGTGTACTTTGTTTTGTCCGTATTGGAGTTCTGTTTTCATTTATTTTTTATGATTAATTGTTTTGATTATTGCGAAATTCAGTCTCAGCATTGAGCGGGCGAAGGCTTCTAAAAAGTTAAGCAAAATAAATTTACGTCCTTGAGACTAGTGTCGAACCGCAGCATGGCTTTATTGCCCCAGGGAAGAAGAAGGGAGGGTAAGGGGGGGGTGGGATTGGGGTTAGATGGGGGTGGGGTTGGATGGGGGTGGGAGTAAGATGGGGGTGAGGTAAGATCGGGGTGGGGTAAGGTGGGGGTGGGGGTAAGGTAAAAGTCACTCAAGTTTTCCAGAAGTTTGAATCGAATTGATGGCTGTTATGACTTTCTTTCACAAATAGTTCTTTTCACAAATAGTTCCATTTAGTTAAATTATTAACTAACTGACAAATACGATAATTTATGCTGCAATTTTAATTTAACAGCCTCACAACAATTGGAAATTTACGATAATTTATGGAAATATTGAGCGGCGTACTTTAACAAATAATTCCATTTGAGAAATTATGCACAAATTTCAAGTTATTTACTGACTGACAAATGCGATAATTTATGCTGCAATTTTAATTTAACAGCCTCGCAACAATTGGAAATTTACGATAATTTATGGAAATATTGAGGGACGTATCTTTAACAAATAATTCCATTTAAGAAATTATGCGCAAATTTCAAGTTATTTACCGACTGACGAATGCGATAATTTATGCTGCAATTTTAATTTAACAGCCTCACGACAAATGGAAATTTTAAAATAATTTATGAAAATGTCGAGCGACGGCAGCAAAAAGTGTTTGTACATTATTCCTTTTTAAAAAACTTGATGAGAAAAATTTGCTTTTTCGATACTAGAGAAGCATTTATTGTTATCTGTGTGCGATCAGAAATTGTCTTCTTTTTTTTTTTTGGTTTGTTATTGCTGCTAATGTTTTATTAAAAGGTGGCTTATGCTTGAACAACTCTCTAGTTCCTAATCAATTTTATTTTTAATCTGAATTTTTTATACATGTACTTGATAGAAGGAAGCATCTTGACGAAGTTTCTTAAATAATTGTGACGAAAGTACTTGTTGTCCCAAGATTATTCGTGAATGTTTAGATAACATTTCCTTCGCATAGAACATTTAATAACAATTAATTCTGTAAGTTAGTGAAATATGATCTGTATATAAATTTGAAGAGACTCAAGTATAGTTACAAGGGAAATATTTTTTCTCGACGATATTCAAGAATTGGCGATTGGTTAGATCCATCTACTAGCTGAGGTTGATTGTAATTATAATAACCGATATTTATTTTATTGTGGCTGATTACCTTTGGTATAGATTTATTAAAGATTGGTTTTGGTACTAACCAGCCTGTATTTGATCTGGATCATTCAGAGTGCCACAGACAAGATTTGAAGATGACTTCATGAATCAATTTTAGCCCTGCCTTAATTTTTGTCTTTGACTTAAACTGTTCGACACGATGGAGGTTGCTGCGACTCCAAATTCTGAACAGTTTCCTCAGTTGTTTATGTTCGAATTAATGATTGACTTGATGGGAAAAAACCACAGATTGGAGACAATTGACGGGAAAAAATTAAGCATAAAACACATCGCTATCGCCCAGCGATTGAACACTGAAGCAAAATTACGACGTTCAGCGAGTTTTCGCCGTGGAAAGTGTGTAATCTCTTCAACTGTCTGTTTCTTATACTCATTCAAGGTGACACCAGAGTAAAAACAAGTGTAAGACTCGACATAAAATGAACTCCCTTAACACTGGGCCATAAAGTGCATGGAGTTTCGAAGGTTCCCATGAGGTATGAGAAAACAGCA
Organism: Pocillopora damicornis; assembly: GCF_964200805.1. Taxonomy (NCBI): domain Eukaryota; kingdom Metazoa; phylum Cnidaria; class Anthozoa; order Scleractinia; family Pocilloporidae; genus Pocillopora; species Pocillopora damicornis. Next base: position 6,612,450 of record NC_142674.1, on the reverse strand, counting down.
TCTAAAAGATGCATATTTTGGGGTGTAATACCGTGTATAGTGAAAGAAATAAAAAGACAAGGAAAGTGATCACAGTAATCAGCAAGTGTAGGGACATTCTCTCTTTTGACGAAGCGAAGTGTTATTGTTTTGATGCTAAGGTAACCGAGCTGTGCTTGCAGACCATTGTTGTTGACATGAGATTTAATATCGAAAGTTACACCATACGTGAAAAACATAGTCGATTGTTGAGTCCCTCTGAGATATCATTTGTAAAAATTTTGAAAGCCTTGAGAAGTGAGATACAAACTTCGTACTTATAAGTGTCACTGTAGGGTGCGTGACATGTTTTGTTGAGTGTGTGACTCATGAACCGCAATGTATGCTGGACATGCATTCTGTAAAGTACGGAGCTTGTGCTAAAAAAAACGTTTTTATGGTTTGATTTGAGCATGTAACATCACCAGAATACAAAGAACGATATAGAAGACTCGATCCATTGAGAACCGCTTCGATTAGGAAGGCCGATAGATGCCAAAGTCTAAAACGCCAACAAGATCAGGCATTGAGATACCTTTTGATTGCTTTTTGACTGCACGCGTCACGAAAATTGAAGCGTGCGTGCTTATCTCACAGAACTCGAAAACAGGAGCTTATCACCTGAGCTCTCGGTCAACAATCAAGAAAGAAAATAGCGCCGACATGAAAGAAAAAAAAAACAGCCACTTACCTTCAATACTTTGACGATGAATTGTAGATTTTGGCATGAAATTTCTGCGCTTTGCCGGAATCTTTGGTCACAAATGCTCATCTCTGAAGTCTGTCCGAGTAGCCATAAAATTGGTTTCTTCCATTCGCCAGCCACTGCACAGCAAAACAATTGTAAAAGGGTACAACGCTTCAAGATACCTTGAATTTTTTTTTCAAAATTGAGCCGAATGCTTGTCTTGGTAAGTTTTTCACTCGTAACTCGTACGCTCGGAGCAATATATTGAATTTTGGATGTGACTACAAAAACTGTCTTTGATTACTCACCTGCTTGATTCCAAAACACATGACCAAACTGTTCACAATGCACGTTTTCGCTTACCGATAGCCTAAAGCTCAAATACACTCGAATGCTTCTCTCAAATTGGACCTCGAACCCTTGAAAGTTTCTTAAATTGGAAACTACTGTATTTCTTGTAAATAATCAGGCTGTGCAAACTTCTAGGCGTTGAACTTTCATTCAAGTACGGTCAACTCGGTGGAATAGCGATGTGCATGTCAAGTGATTCAAGCTTTGACGTTTTGGCCGTCGGAAGTATCACTGACTTCCGGTCGTTTTAATCCAAGAGGAATTTGAGAGTGAAAACTCATTTATCATATAAACTGCGGTGTTATACAAGGATTTCCAGCCCTGAGAAAAGCCGTAACAACGCACGAGAAAAAATAGCGTATTTTTCACGTGTGTTTGATATCGCCAATCAGCTGCTGAACGTCACTTGCCTTTCGCGCCACTCGGTCAGGTTGATGAATGAACAGCGAAACCTTCACCATTTTCAATCCAAGTTCTTTTGTCGGAATTTTTTTGGATTACGGCTACTTAAACACTAAAAAAATTCGTATCGCTTTGAGACAGTGACGTTCAAACTTTCTTGGAAGGGGAAGAAGACAAAATATGGAAAGAAAAACCGAAAGTTGCGTATTCAGTGTCTTTGGTAATGGCGTTTCTTGCAGCCAAGAACGAAAGTCGACAACTGGAAGATTTGCCACAGGAAGACTTTGGTCGTGTACTCAGAAGACTTCTACAGTCGGTTAGGACCAAGTACAAAATTGAGAGTTTTGTATATTGAAAATTAGGTCCCCTGTTGTTTTAGCAATGATGCAATGCATTTTTTCATCTTCAGCCTTAGCGCTAATGCATTTTACGATATTTATTCGGGGATTGTCGATCCTTCAATTTTCATTCGGACAGCACTGTTATGTTTATATAATAAACAAAATAATACATGGTTGCTTGTAGATATGAAATTTCTCTTCTCGTGTTTAACTCGACATCTTACTCGTTCTCTGTGCTCACTCTTGAGCTATCGAGGTAAAAACTAGAAGAGGAATTCCATATCTACGCATGCCCATGTATTATTCACTATTTATCACTTGGGGAGGGTTGAAAGGTTGTGCAAAGACAAGATTTACCTATGTTCCCCCTAATTGGCAGTCATCTTTTTATTTTTAACCCTTTAACCCAAGGAGTAACTAACATCTAATATCTCCTTACAATATCATCAATGAATCACGAATTAGTACCACGAGAATAAAGAAAATGACCACCAACTAAAGAAACTCTTGATTGTTAGACAAATTCTCCGTGTCAGCACCTTATTAAATATATAGAGAACAGTATGGAGAATATGAATACTAATGTTAGGGTGTAAAGGGTTAAACAGTCCCTCTTTATACTCCGTTTGGCAAGCGACTGACCCACTCTGTTTCCCCTTCCCTGGCGCTAAACATGATGACTGGTCTATTATTATTGTTAATCATACATGAAGATGATGGCAAAAACCAAAAGAAGCAGGTTTCACTTATGCTACTGTCTTTCAGTCGCTTGACTTGATAATTGACGCGCTTGTCTTAACGATTGGATCCCACGAACGAGAAAAGTATGAGTAATGACCCCGGTAGAGCCATTTCCGGTGGGTAGGCAATCATGAGTTACGTCAAGTATCGATTAAGTAACGTCTATGTTATCTCAACCAGTCAGTTTTTGTCTAGTGCCGGCGCTAATATTGACACGAACCATAAAAACAAACATGATCATGTTTTTAGGATAAGTTCCCACAAATAGCACAATCGTACAGGTGTTTTTTTGTTTTTGTTTTCGTTTAGTTTCATGGCCTGATTCATTTACATGCATTCTGCTTTGAAATTGGCTACTAGTTAGACCTTTGTATGCACATAATTTCGATTCGTCATTCTATGAGATTTCTATGCATCAAGGTGTTCGATTCCGAACTAGGCTACTCAAGAACTTCAGCAAAATTTCCTTTTAAAAAATACATTTTACATTGAGCTTTACGTTTCAACAAAGCTAAGAAATATTTAAAAAAGTATTTGTTAGAATTTTCTTTTTAACTACTATCACTAGATCGATAAAATGTTTTGACTACCTACAATTTACTTTTTAATCTTCAACAACAGTTTAAGTGAGGTATGGAAATCAAACGGCTCATTAAAATTAAGCACGTTGCTGGAATGGACCCGCAGTTAGAAGGCTTCCACGACCCGTTGTCCTGTTCAAAAACAGTAATCAGCACAACTATTTTTACGTTTCTCTAACTACGGGCAGAGAAAATCAATTCACAGAGAGGAGGTTTATATCAGTTATGAGAACTTTTTGATAAAGCCCCTTCAACGTAGAGATTGTCCTGTAATGGTTTTCCCTCCTTTTATTTCAACTTGACGAGAGAAAGATAGTTTCTTTCTTTTCTCTTTTCATTCAAGGGATTAGGTCATAATTAATTCTCATAGTACTTGTGATACCTTAGGTGTCTTTTCTCGTATCTTTTTCTCCAAGGTTTACATTTATTTTGTACTGACTCCAGAGTGACTTCGCTCTGGGTTTGATCAAGCTGAGGAAGACATTGATTCGATAGAACCGATGTTCAATTTTTTGGACATTCTTTACTAGGAAAAGTAGGTAAAAATGGGTGCGTTTGGACACTTCTATCAATAGTTAAAATACACTTTTCATGCAGACAGATAACGAGGAGAACAAAAAATGCGTAGTAAACTGGTTATGGATCGATTACACACCAAAACCGTACAGCTAAAATAAGTCGAAATATAGCATGGCAGATGAAGAGAAGTATTTAAACCTTGGGGTTTAAGCAATTTTTTTTCTTTATTTTCTGTTTGATAGTTATCAAAAAAGAAGAAGGAGAAAAAACCTTTCCAAACTTTTAGGCCCCACCTACCAAATCCCCCTTCTTGCTGATTTCTGATACCAAAACAGCAACCACGAAAATAGCGCTAGCAAATTGTGTGGTTGTCATGACAATTATGATCAATCAATTACTTGTAGGCATCTGTACCGGACGGAATCTCATAGAAAGGTAATACAATTTTAAAAGAAATAGATCTGACTGAGCTCTCCCCTCAGATATTTATTCAAAATGTTTCTTCGACATTCTACAATCCGTTACACTAAACTTCGTACCCAACAACCCCTGATACTTTAGGAACTACGGCATGTTAAGTCTAAGATTGTGCTCGTTTGATCGAAGCAAACTAGTGTGACTTATGTCTGAGGCCGATTCCACAAGGGGATTTGGAATTTTTCCTTTGTCCCACGCTCGTGACAAGACGAAAAACTTCTTTCTCATTGTACATGATTAAGTGTTACAAAATCGGTCAAGGACACGTCACCCAAGTGGTTAAAAAAAATGTGAGGTCTTGCAGCACATAACAAATCAAGGCTCACAAGACTCGCATGATAATCTCAACATTATAACATTTCTAATTTTAGTAGTTCATAACAGTATGTTCAATCATATCAGCAAGATTTTGATAGAACGTCATGCCGTAAAAAGTAGACAAATCATCTTGTTATTTATTTTCTATTTATGATACCAGAATGAGACCAGGAGAATTTCTCCCCCCCTCCCCCCCTCCGCCCCCCCACACTAAAAACGTTTTTCAGGTAGACGGGGGAAAGGCGGAGCAATGAAAATTTGTGAGGGGAGAGGGGAAGGGAGGGAAGAAGGCAAAGTATCGGAATAAAGGGAGGAGCGTCTCATACCGCCAGATAGGCAAGTCGCATAATAATTTGGGGCAAATATGAAGCATATTATACATATTCCATCTTTTTAAGTTGTAGATCATCGTGTCTTTTTCCGGATAAACCTTGATACTGGCCAGAAAAAGTCGCCTTACAAATCTTCTTGACTTTTTTCTTCAGATCATGTTTCCTCAGGGTGTAGATTAATGGATTAGATATTGAGGTACAGAGGCGAAGATAGTAAATCGTAGCTACAATTTGGTTTGGCACTTGCCCCTGATGGCTCTGTTGTAAAATTTCCATGATAAAATACGGCAGCCAGAAAAGAATGTACAGGACTAGAAGCAGAACACAAGTCAACACAAATCTTCTTTGTCTTTTCTGCATCTTTTGTTCATATTTCATGCATTGTGATGGCATGTTTTCACGTGCAATTCTCATTCTTTGTTTGCGAAGCAACAACAGCATGCGCACGTCGAGAACAATCATGACAACAAATGGAATCAAGAAAAACGCAATGATATTGAACAAAAAGAGAATTGTCTCTCGCTGTTTTTCCTGGGCGAGGTATTCCTCTGCTTCGCGGATGTTTAGGTTCAAAGTCCAGCATAGGCGAATCAAGGAAGTAAGACTGAGGAACCATGTGATACCAAGCACTGTCATGACCCTTGAGCGGTTAACAATATCTCGGTAACGTAACGCCCACATGATATAAATGAAACGATCGCAGGTCATTACAGTGATATGAAGTACTGTGCACTGGGCTGTAAATGTGAAAAAGGTGTAGGAGATAACACAGAGAGAAGATATCAATGTGGAACTACATACCACAAGGATTGGAATACCAACCAGGCCTACCAGGAAGTCTGAAACAGCTAAACTGGCGAGGACAATGTTACTTGTTGTTCGCAAGGATGAGTTAGATCCGATGAGCAGAATAACACCACCGTTTATCGCAAGTATGAATACCATGAATACCAGGACTGGAATTGCTAAAATGGGAAAACCATCTTCAGCAGCTTCCGAGTCTGGTGCTGGCGTTGAGTTATAAGACACGGTCGTATTTCCTTTGTGGTCAATCTGATAAATCATGATATCCAGTATATATCTTGTCAAGATATTCAGTCAAGAAGTACCTTTTCAGTGGTTTTCAGATATTTCGTGTCCACCTAATGCGACTGTCTCTGAAAGTAAAACGCACATTTGGTTCAATTGAACTGGAAAAAGATATTCAACAAATAAACGCATTTTAATTTTCAGAATTTCGAGCTTCCTGAGCTCTATACTGGCCCACCCACTAAATCAATTAGAAGTGAAGTTCTAAATTCAATTTAAGTTGGATTTTTCCAATCCTGACTGGAGCCTTAATTTTCAATGTTTCGAACTGCTCCCAAACTACGGGTAACGTATGTTAGAAGAGCAGACGCGCGCAGCGGTCATAACAGCCTTTGCAAGTGAATATGGTTTATCGGGTCGCGAACCAACAGTTGATCGCCAAATTACAGTGTGATAAAAGTCCGAGTATAGACCTGTTGCAAAATTAAAGCGCATTTAAAGCAATTAGCATTCCTAATTAGTATTTTCACGTTCTCTGTTAGTTTGGGTCACTTTGCATTTCAAAGGCCGCGAACACGCTCTAGAGATCAGCTATTAAGATCTTCCAGCCGTGATGTCAGTCTGTCAACCACCAAATTTTTATCTGTCCTTTGTCTCTCTGCTAGACAATTTGGTTTTAATGACTGAGTTTTTAGCACAAATTTGCCACCGTTAAGAGTTTCTAATTAAAGCCGACGTTTTGAGCGTTAGCACTTAGTCAGAGCTTCCCTCCTCTACATTTCCATGCCTACGCTTAAGAGTACACCGAAACTTATTTAAAGAACGAAACGAAAAAATTAATGCATCTTCTGCACAACTTGAGGAAACATTATTTGCAATCGTGTGTAGAGCACAATACAACATGTCATTGTATGTTGACAAATTTCGATAGCGGACTAATCAGTTAACTAAGCTGCCTGTTCGCGGACAGAATACATTAAAAATTTGTTCTTGGCTTCAAATAGTCAAGAAGAAAATCATAAAGATATCCTCAGTATCATTGATTGAAACTGAAAAAAAAGGAGACATTTGATAATTTCAGATAACCGGTAGTTTTTAACAGGTACTGCGCAACAACAACGGTGACACGCTTAAAATTGCAGCTTGGAAAATCTCACATTTCTCTGCGATCTCTTTCTGGTTCATAAAAAATAAACTGGTCTCCCTTTCTACGATTCATGATAATTGCATTCAAAAACAAGAAAGATGTTGGATTTTTATAGAGAAAACAAGTTTAGATTGTGCAACAGTTTTCATCAATTGCGACTACAAAATAGTAAAAAATATTTATATCAATAATGAACGCAGTTGCTGCGAAGATTATGAACTAAAGTATAAGAAATGCCCCCAGGATTACAGACTTACTGCGTATTTGTTGCGCCAGGCTAACAATTTGAAGTTCAAACTTCACGAAGTAAAAATGTGAGAGAAACTTTCTGGGCTTATAGCCAGAAGCAGCGAATGAAAACCCAACTCGAACTTCCGCCTAGCAAAACCAAATTATAAGCGGTCAGCAATTGCACGGCGCCTCTCTGAAAACAACTCACCATCTAATCAGTGGAAAAACAAACACACCTCTGTCACCTTGTCATCTCATTTCTAGCGTTATATCAACATTCCTCGTATTGTGTTAATTAATGTTTATTTTACATCATTTTTAAACATGTGGATAAATGTAGTTCTTTATAGTACTAATTGGCTGCGGACTTAAGCGCTGACATGCAAATCCGGCGAATACAATGTCTGGCAAGTAAGGCGTTGAAAACCAATAAAGTTATCGAAGACTTTGTAGCAAAAAAAAATCTCTCTATTCATAAACCAAGTGGAGATATTGCCACATCTTCTTCGTCTCATCTAAGTATGCTTGACACTGCTGATCCAATAAGAAATGCAGGACGCATGAATGGTTATCATGATAAACCCTGGCACTAAGTACATCGTGCAACACGCAAAGGAGTTCTTCCGATTCTACGTAAATCAGCTTTATAAGGGACTTAGTTTTTTCTTTGTTCTACGCCTAACGATTATAAATACTTTTAAAAACATCTCCACTGGCGTTTCAATTATTCATTCAAACCTCCATTATATCCGGACCTCGATGTCTAGACTTTTCGATTATCCGGAGTTGCCTCGCTGGTCCCATTATCTATGAATATTTACATGCACATTTTCAATTATCCGGTTTCTCAGTTATCCGGATTACACAGTCCAGTTTTCCTAGGTCCGGATAATCAAGGTTCGGCCGTATTAGTATTTATAATGCCGATGCAAGTAATGAACATTTCTGACAAGCAAAATTGAAACACCCGCTTATGAATTGGAAGATCCTCTATCGCACGAAACGACAACAGAAGGAGCACAAATGTATAGATGCTTGAAAATTTAATAACTGATCGGTCAGTGGTTGATAGACGTCGAGTCACTTCTACATTATCTGCAATTTGCTCATGTTTCTTATTAATTGAACGATACATTTCTAGCTGTCAGTATAGCGAAACTAATGAAATAATATCATTCTCATCTGCTTTTACATGTCAGGTGTCTGCTTTGAATCAGAAAGGTTTGAAGTTCTGAGCAGCAGGTTCTTACTATGAGACTGGGCTATGATTTCCCATCCAGGGTCGTTTTTAAACGAATGTCGATCATTTTAGCCGAACAAAAAGACTTAGGACGTAGGTTAAACTCCGATTTTCTTACGTTACTGATGTCTCCAAAAAATTATTAGGAAAAACTTTGCGTTTCCTTTCATTTATAATTCTTCTGGAGTCGCTCTCTTACGAAGAAATGAAAATGTCAAGCTTAAAAATAGATCTACTGGCATTTCATCACAAATGCTGCAATCCGATTGCATTGGTTAAAGCTTCTTCTTATCATACAGATAGTGAAAGAGTGAGGCGAGCAACCTAACAGTGCTAAGTTTTAAACAAAGAAAAATAAATGGAAAAAAAAAACAGCTGTCGTGTTACCAAGTTCAGATTTTTTTAGATTTACATTAAAATAATTAGATTATTCGCTCTCGCTGTCGATGCGTGATAGTAAATTCGGGCTCAATTCGTCATCACCAACTATCACGAGATAAAAATCTCGAGGTCATATTCTAACTGGTAAATGGATAGTGACTGAGACTAAGCAAAACGTTAAGAGCTATTTCCGTTACTCTATATCAGCGATGTATATATGATTTTGTGAGCTTGAAACTCACTGAATTTCATATTTATATAACGATTATTAGACACCCTTTAGGTTTCCTTTCAGTGCTGTGTTCGGATTTCTCGTTCATTCCACACTCAGCTGTTCCGTGAGCCCATTTATCATTGAACTACTGATATGGGTTTGTTTCATAATCGTTTATATGAAACGGGAAATACGTTCATAGACGGGTACGTTGCGAACTTAATTGAAAAACTCACAGCTACAGATCAAACACTAGGTGAAAGCTTTTCCTCGTACCAAACTGGAGTGCTACATTAGGGTACATGCACAGATTAAAAAAAGTGGGTGAATAAATCAAAGTAAGCCACTGACTATTGTTCAGAATAAAAGGGTTTTAAAATGACAATTTTGATAGATTCGGCTAAAATTTCTCATTTGTTAGCTCTTTTAATTCTTGTTATTATATAGAAACACTTTCGCTTTTTCTGCCTAACAACCACCGTCGTTTTATCGTAAGGCGTACTGATACATTTAATAGCGACTTAGTTATGCTTGCTATTCCAGACGAGCTAAGTACGTCTTAAATTGCTTCAGTGCTTCAGCAGCCTCAAAATTATTTACTTTTGTCCCGTTACATCCGCTCGAAATGTACATCAGTATCAGCCGAAAACAGCGTCTTGTTCACTTACCAAATCAAAGAGTTCCTAAGTCCTCCAAAATCACCATGCAACAATACTTTAAAATGAAGAGGCTTCTGCAACAACTTCAAGCGAAATGTTTCAAGATAAGATGTTATGGTAGAACTGAGTGAATTGGCTCTTGCAATTCCTTTGCTTATCTCGGTACTAATTTTTGCGATAACCTGCTAAACAACCAGGTAATATTCGGACTGATTCAGCCTAGAACATAACCTATTGCGGTAAACGCTTTATACAACCAAATGGAAATGAACCCTGCCCTGGAAGTCTTTTAAAGACACGCGTGATATGTACACACCTGGCTAATCGCGGTAACTTAATATAATCTATCTTTTTTCTCTTCACCGACTTCGACTTGTCGCTCCCTTTTTAATTAAAAAAAACTCCATAGTTTTACGATATTGCCCGACCGGGTTTTTTTTAGAAGCATAACTCAAGGGAAAAGTCATGTAAAGTGACTATTTAAACACGGTCTCATGTATTGGCAAGAAAATTTCAAAATGACGACGTATTGGTCGTGGAATTGAAAATATTTTCCAATTTTTCCAGCCCGTTAGTTCTCATGGAGGAAATAAGACATTTCATTCTCCGAGACTTTGAGGTTTAATTGAACTAAGGAAGTAAGAAATTAGCTACTCTTGGTGAAATGTCAAACTCAAACAGGTCACGGTCTTTCACTGATGTTTGGCGAGTGATATTAAACGCTTTTCCGGTGTATCTGAGAAGTGATTAATAAATATTTGCCCTGTATGGTCGTATCGGTTAATTCGTCAGCGTTTTTTTTTTTTTTTTTTTTTTTTCTGAAGTGGATAAGAGTACCTCCTCATGTTCGAAAAAGAAATATCAAAGATCAGTTGTAGATGTTTGGTTTTTCGGTTGATTTTGTTGTTTTTGCGTTATTGTTAAACTAAATGATGTGTTAGCTATCGTTGCTATCTAGATTTTCCCAGGCAAGTCACTGGAGCAAATCTAACCCAAGTTACTCGGATGATGCAGCCGGAAGACAAAATCTAAAATAGTTTAATTAATTACTCTACATCACCCCGACTCATCGCATTCTGCCAAAGATCAGGTGCCTGGCTGTGGCACACAAGGCAGACGAAAATTACTCAGGTCTTATGCCCAGGACTACTTGATCGAAAGCTGAACACGCTTGCGGAGGTGAAAATAACTGTTCGTCAGAACTAACTCTTTTGTTTTTAGGTATATCATGTTGCCAGACTAAGCCTTTACACCCCCATATTATGTAAAGTTTCTTTTCAAATTTCAATTATTTAAGTTCGTGGTAGATTTGTATAATAATCGTTTTAGAAACTGTTTGCCTTTGATTTCGAATTACCTCTATGAGGAGACACTCTTAAAAAAAAGAACATTCAGAACATCCTGCTAGAAAATCTAGCTCCTAAATCTTTAAGTTTTTCTGGAGTCAGCGTCTATATTTTTTCGGAAGTAATTAGCGAGCGACAATCGTCTAAGGAGGGAAATTTTCGATCAAGTGTCGAATATAATCAAGAATTGCATTTGCCTTGATTCACTGTGCGTCAGGTGATTATATTCCACAAAATTCACGCCACATTCCCCAACAAGCAGACTCAAAACTGAAAGAAATCGCTACTTGCTCACCCACGTTTTCAGTGCGTGAAGCAGTCTGCGAATTTTTTATTCAGAGTCCTCATTGCCTGTTCGTGATGTTTCCCTTTCATTTGATTGACCGATGTAATTGATTAAGTTTTGGTTTAATGACACTCGCGTCTGAAAACACTTTTATTTGAGAAAGCCTGTTTACTTAAGTAAGCGAATAGCTCCCTCACTGCGCTCTGGAGAATTAAGGACTGCTTTTCAGCCTTTATTTTATTAACAATGTCTACAGCAAGGGCGGGAACAAGTGTTGTGATTCGTTGAGTTTCGCCATAGAACCTGTTTACGGTCAATTCTTGGCGAGCCCGTCTGTCAAATTATTAAACAAGGCTAATTTTTTGCTTCAACTAAGGGAAAGAAAAAAATCTAAATAAAAACTTTACAAAGAAATGTTTTCAAACTGGCCTCAATATGCGGTAAAGAAAGGTGAAAACTTGAAATTAATTTTATTTTTACTTTTTGAAACGAGAAAAGGACCAAAGTCTATTTTATAAAAAGAAAAACTTTGAAATCATTTTAAAAATAAAACGTCATAGTTTGATCAGAGGTTTGATCGAAATTCTTTTTTTTCGAAATGTTTGATGGGCTTGTTCATTTGCGTCATTGTTACTCGATAAGAGAATATTCTCTTGAAGTCGAAACATGTCTTCAATAAACACATTTCCTAACATTAAAAAAAACACTTTCTGATAACATGAAAGGAATGAATTGAAACGTTCTCATCGAGGATTGAAACAACATTTAAGTTATCGAAATTCTGGAAAGTTTTGTTTACCTCTCATCTGGGAAATGAACGTGTCATGTTGAGCCCAGACTAAGCAAGTGTGATAATTTCTAAGTCATGTGCTTAACTTGGAATTTTATCGAGAAACTTGGTGAAATGTTTATAAGTTTACCTCTACCGTCAGAGGAAGCCAAAATTATTTGCTTTCAAAAATTCAAAAACAGCAGGCTTAACTTATTTGGTATCAAAGGACTTAAATGTGATACAAATGAAATCATTCGCGTCTTTTACACTGGTTCGTTCAGTTCCGAACCACATCTTGGAATTCACTGTGTCTAACTAACATTACAGAATATTCAACTGAGTCGTGAAGATAGGAACGGGCGGAAGGAGGAGGTTAAGCTTTCTATGACCTGGAAAAAAAAAATGATTAAAAAAAAATCCTTTCACAGATTAGTCTTAAGCCACCTACAACGATCTTTTTTATTCCTGAATTTTGTTTTTCAAAGATAAGAAAATTGAGATGAGATGAAGATGAAAACTGAAACAATAACGGAAAATGGTTACTTAGCTTGTCTGCTTAGACTGGATGAGTTAACGGAACGACATTTGAATTAAAACGGCGTAATTCAAGAATGCACGAAGACTGAGTATCAAGAACAATGTATTTCGCTGAGTTTTACCTTCTTTGTGCCATCGATGGAGATGAACTAACCTTTTCATTTTGTGAACTCTTCCTTCGACTCTGACCACCAATGTGCTCTCACCATCGTTCGTAGAAAATGAGCAAAACTCGAGTCGCAATGACTGAACTAGTTAAGAGCGAAGGCGCAATACACAGAAATGACAGGTAAAAGTAATCAGCACAATGCTATCCGGCTTTGAAAGATAATTACGCTTAAGATGGGATTAACATGCGAACAACACACAATGCGTCTATGAAAATAACCAACCAGATGCGTCATTCGTGATGCGAAAACCAGGTAATAAAGGATTACATTCGAAAATTAGACATTGTTTATTCAAAGGCTTTTTTACAGACTCCTTCAATAGCAATCAAAGGCAAAGCGTCAGCGAAATAAAAAGGTTTACAGTCTTTTCAAGCGATGAGAGGAAAACACGCGAAATCATATAACCTCGTGCTTGTAGGCATTTGGTCAGTCACGAAAAACGTTTCAATGGCCTGTCTGAAACTTTGTAAAAAACAATTCAGTCTATGCATATTCATACATAGAAGTGTCTGATGAATCTGTAAATTGGAAACGCAGGTGTAAAGAAAACGAGCGGTACCTCGAAAACAACATCTACGTTAAAAAACAAAGCAGGCTTTTATCTTTGTTGAAACCGCATCGAAAGTCATTTATAGATTTATGTACATATTTTAAATACAGATTACAAGTTGAACCTCAAGCTCATACAAGCTACAAAATTCATTTTAAATATTATAGAACATTCTTGAGGTGAAAACACTAGTTTAAATAGAACACGTTCAAAGCTGACTGGAACTTGACTACAGTTAACGACAAAATCTACATTTCCAGCAACGCCAGATGTTCCAATAGGCGACACAAGTACAGACACTTGCTCAGCTGAAATGGTCGGCAGGAAATTAGAATTCAAACTAGCAACACGTCTTGTAGAAAAATGATAAAAGAACAGCTAAGAACCAAACTTATTTTCAGATGAAGACATTGTGGCCGGTATTAAAGGAAAAATTGCGGGAAAGCTTTAATTGAACACTTAAAAGTAAATTGTTCACCAGAAAAACGCACGAAAAACATGACGCGTAGCAGTATATGAAGGATGTAAATCGATATACGTGTTTTAATTTGTTGGCCCACGCGCTTTCGTTCAGTTAGGGGCGTTCTTGGATTCGTCGGAGAGCCAATATGCTTAAATTTCAGACAAAAACTGGAGTGCTAATTTTACAAAAATGGTTGAAAAACAAACAGCTTCGCATAATCTCTAAAGGTCAAGACCATCCGCCCATGCATCAATACTTATGTATTTTAAATTGGAAAAAGATATTGATTCTTTAATGGAGTTTTCAGTTTGCGTATACTCTTTGCTTTGAAAAGGACCTTTTTATCTAAACCCAAATTTTAAGTTGAGAACAAAGTATGAACAGCTCTAAAGAGTTGGTGAATCATAAACGTTTTTATCCTGTAACTTTATCTCGCCATAAAACCCTATGTGTCAAACCAAAATTTAGCAAGAAAATTGTGGGCGCGACATCTTGTTATTCGGCATCGGAACAAGTCGCACGAGAAGTTGACAAACAAATTGATCCCCATCACGTCTGCATTAATTTTTGAAATCCTATATCGTGATAATTAAAAACATCTCAAGAGTGTTTTCAGAGTTAAATCGGAAACGGAAAATTTAGACAATTCAGCCTCAGATTGGAAGTCATGCGTTCTTAGTTGGAACCCGTGGATGCTATTGTGATCATGGCAAAGAGACGAAAACTCCGTTCTCATTATAGATTCCTGTCTGTAACTTCAATAAACCAGTGAATTCCGAAAAAGTAATAAAACCGACTTTTAACTATGAAATGGAGAGTAGAAACGAACGTCTTAGCGCCTTTTTGTTTCTAACCAAAAGCGAACCTTGCCGGAAAACCACCTTTCCTTGAAAGTACGGAAAACTTGCGACGGGGTATCAACTTCAGTCTGAAGCACATATTTTAAAAAAGCAGAATTCATTGAAAGGCGATGATCCTTCGTTGCTTCAAAATTTCCATCTGGTTGCTTACTTGTTTTTCTTTTCGCCCATTGGCCCATTTTCTTTTCAAACCAATGAACCCTAAACAATGATAAATATATCCCCTCCGGTACTTTCGAAAACCGAATATTTTATTGGGTGTCAAGTCTTACTTAGCTTCGACTTTCTCCCTTAAATTTTAAACAATAAGATTTATTTTTTCAACCTCATAGTAAAACACATTTCAACTGCTGATGACTGCGGAAACATTTAAAATGGAATAATTCCAAAAAAAAAAAATGCGCAATGCAATTCTCCAAAGTGTTTCACGGTCAATTCAATCGGCTGAGTCGAAATAAAATGGGTCAGCGGAAATTGATTACACACAGCTCCAAAGCGCATCATCAACAATTTAACAACTGAATTAAACAACTAATAGGCCTAAAATGAAACATGTTTTTGTGATCCGAACGATACCAGAAGAAAACAGAAAAGATGATCATAATACCTTTCTCAACTTTTTCCTTCTGTTGAAAATTTATTATTCCCAAACAAAGTGAAGAGTCGCTAAATATATAACCTCGTTCCATGATAGCACGAGCAATAAAAATGAAGAGGATGCCATGTATTTTGCATAAGAAAAACATTTCACAATCCAATAACTATTTTCTTTAAATGCTTATGACTTCACTTTGAAGGGAGCAAATAAGAGGACAGCAAAATTGTTCTATTACAACCATCTGGTGTAGAATTAGATGAGTGTTACCAAAAAGTAGTTTATCTAATCAGTTTTTCCCTTTTAAACAGTTTTGAGTTAATTGTAAATTTATTTCAGTTCATTGCCAAAGCTAATGGAAAACTTATTTTTTGTTTTAATAATTATTTTTTAGTGACATCCTAAGATCTCCATTGTTCTAAGTGCACTAATTCAAACTACTGTTGAGTTTATTTGCCATTCGAGCCAAAAAAACATGTCTTAAGGTATCACCATTATTTGCAATGAGCCAATCGAGTAAGAGATCGTTCACGCTTGCAACCATCTGGTGACGAATAACATAACTATTTTACCAACGTCATTGGACTATTATAACCGATTGCTGTCAAAATTAAGATTCAAACGGCTTCACGTCAGAATGATAGCAGACTTTACAGTCTCATTTAATTTGAGAAAAAACATAACACCAATGAGAAAGTATACTACATCATGTATCCTGGAGTAAATGCGACTAATATCAGCATTGCTCTTACCGATTCTGCATTGGCGAAGGCATGGGTGATCTACTATAGTCGTAGAAGCCCACTATCGCAGTTGTAACAAAGCTTGATTTAAGCACACAGCTAGGAATTCCTCCTTCTCTAAAATACTCGAAACCCTTGAATTTTGCCCGGTAGCAAATTAAACGTGGAAACAAAGTACACTGATACCAATCTACTTCGTGTCAGCTAACCTCTTACATGTGGAATTTTCAACTCTAAATTTAAGTAAAAAGACGCCACTTTCCATGAAAAGTATTCATTCGTTATGGCCGACGATCTTTCCTATATGTATTTGTGTCATCCATCTTGTTTTCCAAATCTGGTTGCTTCTGACAGCGAATGCACTCTCTCGACGATAGTAGCACTTGACATTTACTACAAGAACAGCTATCTATAGTTTCTAGTAGAATACTCACTTTACCTTCTCAGTCATTGTTTTCTTCCGCATTTTGAGCTCGTTTCGACTTGAAACGATACTTTTTAAGAGCCGCCATGACTACTATCGAAAGGTAAACAGTCGAAACACGTGGGGGGGTTAAACAAAAAGTTGGACGGTTTGACGTCACATCTAAGCAATTAGCTATTCAAAATGGTGGCGCGCGTTGGCTACTCTGAAGTGGATTTTTATTAGGATGGGAGCAACTTTGGAAGCTTAAAAAAAACGTTAACTAACTTGGCTTTGTGTAAACTATGTATTTGTGGTTACAAAAGATATGCAATTTTCCGAGTGACCTTGTCCTTTAACATCTTCGGAGTTCTGCTACACTAATACGTGTAAATCTGAGGTATTTTCGCAGGCTAAGTTGACGTCTTAATGAAGAAAAAACCAAGAAGCAATGAAATTTTCACAAATCTTGATATAGCTGGCTTTTCTTTGGCTACTTTTCTTTTTTTCAAGGTGGTAATTTGCAAGTTTTTCTTTGATCTGAAACCACTGATCCTTTATTCCCGCCCAATATCTTGCTAGTACTGATATCACTAAATTTATCATAAAAATAGCAAGGTTATTGATATTCAGGCACGTGATGATAACAAATAACATCTTGAGTCTGATAAATTCGTAAAATATTGAGAAGGCATTTTTCAAATGGAAGATCATATCTTTAAAATGTAAGGACTTAATATTTACCATGTAAATTATGTCGTTCGTCTTCTTACCGGAGCTTAGTTTTGCAATATACTTCATGAGGAAAGTTCAAGTCAACATGTCTATTAATTTTCTCTGATGGACCCTTTTATGTTGTGTTAAAATCATTTGATAAGGTCATTTGTGAATCAAGCTCAAGGTCGATGGTATTCATTAAAATTCCTCTCAGCGAAATTTATCCATACGTAAGTGAATCTCATTACAAATTATGATAATTGGGTATTTTTGTCAACCATCGTTTCGCTTTTGTTTTGTTTTTGGTCGCATTCGTTGAAATACTGAAACAGAAAATGGAACAGTTTTTATAATCTGCAAAAATATAATTTTTGAAAGAATACCTTTTTACTTCGATCGAGCCAGTTTCCGCCTGCTAAACTTTGGTTCACTTCAGCTTCTCAAAGAAGGACTCCGAGGCTCACGAGAGTGGACAACAGCGAAGAAACTTGAGGTAGGCGGGTGATACTTAAAGCAGTTTCCGTATAGCTAATAAATGGAGAGATCACTTCAATTTCTGCAGACCACACATCCTCAAATAAACCTAATGAATCTCCGTGTGAATGAGTTACGTTGAATCTTTGTCTCCTGTTAATATATATTAATTCAGCCCTTTACTAAGAAACTAATGTTATAGTCTACTAATGAGTCGCATCTTGTTTTTAATCGCATGGCGAATATCTACATAAAATTGATATCAGATATCTGAATAAAAAAAATTGAAGCTTTCGCCACTGTTTGGGATGCTCTGAGTGTTTTCCTTGAAGGATTTCAAGCATTTCACCATAAAAATCTCGCGACAATTTTGCGGAAGACTCCCTCAACGAAGCAGAAAACCTCAATGCGTCTAGATAACCAAATTTAGAGATGATCAAGTGGATTCTACAACTTCTCTTTTTGACGTGGCAACGTTTTTTTTTTTTTTTTACATCGAAATAGTACGCTGGTCTATCAGAAGTTTAGGCAACCCTGTCTGCCAAATTGGTACCTCTGAAGCTTTGGCACGAGAGAGCGACATTTTTCTTTTATCTTTATTTTTTTTAGCTTTATTTATTTATTCATTTAATATTTTCCGCGTTGGATCTCTGGATCTATGGCATTCATTGCTAATCATACATAATAAGTGAAGAACTTAAAATAACACATATATCTATTTGATAATTTTATTGATTTGCGGCCTTGTTTCCTGGGGGATACGGGCATAATTCAGGTGTTTTGACCATTACTGTACCATCTTATCTACAGATACTCTTATCATGTTGAACTATAGCACATGAAGCCTTCATCTTGAAGCGTTTAATATAAATACATTATTCCATTGTCATTCTTGAACTAGACATTAGACTCCAAGATGCCTAAAAAGACAGGGCCCGGCAGCATATGAAAGCCCCTCTAGAATATTCTTCTCTTGTGACATGAAATATTCATATTCGTGATAGGAACTTTTTCTCTCCATATGTCGCTCGTAATCAGAGGGAAGTATTACGAAGGCCTTTCGAAGCGATAAGTCGCATATAATGCGTCGCTGCAGTAACAAGAAACTTCTGAGTGCAGGCACCTCTACAAATAATAAGTTTTAGATTAAAGCGATTCGTTATAAATCTTACCACAAAATCAAGTTGGTTACCTTTGCTGACTGGTTCTGCGCTTCAAAGCCTGACTAACGTTAAATATGACATTGCTAAACCTTTAGCAAACATTCATTAATCCTAGGTTTCACAAATATATTCATGAAAATGTAAATTTAATAAGAACGAAAAGGAATGGCTATACCCATAGGTTGACGGAATTTCAGGGAAGACGCGGAAGGATAAAATTTGTATAGCTCTCCGCTTCGCATAAATGGAGATAAATAAGAAAACAGAACATGAAATATTGAATTGAAATCGCAAGGAATACAGTCCTTTTATCGGTGTTTGGAGAATGATTATATAAGCTTGTCTTGCATAATTAAACGAACTTTTCTGGTGAGTCATTTTCCTTCCTGCAACAGAAAAGTTTCCTGACGATGTATTTAGCCTTCTTTTTCAAGTCGTATTTCCTCAAAGTGTATGTCAACGGATTGAACACGGATGTACAAATCCTTAAGTAATAAATAATGATAACCACTTGCTTCGGCAACTGACCCTGATGATTCTGTTGCAAGATTTCTAAAATGAAATATGGTAGCCAGAAAATAACGTAAAGTGTCAGTAGTAATACGCAAGTCAATACAGCCCTTCGGCGTCTTCGTTGGAGTTTCTTCTCGCGTTTTACGAATTCCGTCGGTAAATTTTCCCGCGCGATTCTCTGGCATTGTCTCCGCAGCAATGACAGCATGTGGACGTCAAGAACTATCATCACAATCAGAGGAACGAGGAAGAACATAACAATATTGAACAGGAATAGAATGGTTTCTTTCTGACGCATAGGGGCCAAGTCTTCTTCAGCTGTCTGCACATTGATATTCCACGTCCACCAAAGACGAATCAAAGAGCTAAGGCTAAGAAACCAGGTCAACCCGAGCACAGTCAGGACTCTACCACGACGAACAATTTCGCAGTAACGTAGTGCCCACATGATGTATATGTAACGATCACAAGTCATTACGGTGATGTGAAGCACGGTAGACAGGGCCATAAATGTGAAAAAGGTGTAGGAACTTACGCAGATGGAAGATATTAGTGTGGAACTGCATGCCACGAGCAGTGGAATACCAACCAAACCCACCAGGAAGTCTGACACGGCTAAACTGGCCAGGATGATATTACTTGAGGTTCTTAGCGAGGAGTAGTAGCTGATAAGGATGATGACACCGCTGTTTATCACCAGGATCAATACCATGATCACAATTGCAGGAATTGTATCGAGAGGAATGCCATAATCTTGGTTCCCAGAACCTATATTTTCACCAAAGTCAGTCATATTTTCGCCCTTTTCCGTCTGATAGCTCATGATTTTCCAATTTGCAAAGCTACGTTTAATCCTCTTCTTCTGATTAACTTTTCTTTGAAATCGCTGATTGGTGCCAAAGCGAAAAGATCGATCTGAGTATGGTTTTTCTTCTCTGGTGGTAAATAAAAAATAAAAATTTCACTTAAAATTTTTTTTATCTAGAGTTAAAGGCGCAATGTTAAATCAAAATGGTTTGTCGCCGGAAGGTCGAGCCAGCTTATTGCCGGGAATAACGAAAAGAAAGGTTTTTCATAAATCCAACTAGTATTCCCGACGTTTGATAGTTTTCTGCCCATCGACAAATTATAAACAGTTATCAAAAACTTTGCACATTTTCTTCAATGGCAATGCTTGCTCACCAATAGATTTCAAAATTTTTATCACAAGTTTAACACGTTTCCATCAGACCACAAAGGCTGCAAATCTCTCAGAAATTCCTGCCAACCCCATAACCCCTTCGAATGACTTGCATCTAATTTCTCCTTATAATGTAACTCCAGAATCAAGCATTAAGGTCACGAGAATAAAGGAAATGATCACCAAGTAAAGACTTGCCATCTCTCTTATTCTATTTACAAATTGACGCCATCGACATTGCTTAGATCCTCGCACGACGTGTGTCATACTGATGAACTTCGTACTAGACCTCGTTCACCGTAGAGTCTCTGTGGCACAGTGGAAGAGCCTTAGAGCGAGGAATCTGAAGGTCTGAGGTTCGATTCTTCATGGGGATTCAGAATTTTGTCTTTGTCGCACCCTCGGGACAGGACGAAAAACATCTTTCTCTATTTCTCTGCCAAGCTCAAAACTGACCATCTCTCCTAGTCTATTTACAAGCTCTCGATTGTTATACAAATCTCGTCGTCAGCATCGTAGGAAATGTATAGAGAACAGTATAGAAAATATGCATTCTAATGTTAGGGTGTAAAGGGTTGTAGAGGTGTTTCAAAATTCATGCCTTACATCAAATTTCATACAATGAACACAAGTTTTGCAAATTTCCAAGAGAACCTTACAGGCGGCAAATTGTTGAGATTTCAAGAAAGGACGTTTGCAAAATCCTTGCCATAAATCTGAAGCTATTGACACAAATTTTGCACGATTCTCAAAAAGTGTAGGTACAGCAGATGTTCAAAACTTCCTTCGAAAAAGATGAGAAAAACCTTCAATACCAAAAACTATTATCACAAATTTCACATAGGAACAGTAGAAGGTGTTGTTATTTCTTTGCTCATTAACAAATATGAACTTATTGCCAAATTTTGCAAATTTATTAAAAAATGTAAATACAGCAAATCAGTATTCAGATCTTCCTCGCTCATCAGGAAATCTATTTTAATTCAGGCTCAAATTGATCAAAACTTCCTAAGAGTTTCATGCCCATAATCAAATTTTTTAACTATAAACGCAAATTTTCCACATTTCTCCCGGACCAGAAAGTTTCTAGATTTCTGTTCCAAAATGCGGTGTTATTATTAAGTTGTTTACCCCTTTTGAAAGAGCTCGCCATGCTCAAAATTTTATTTTCACATTTAGACATATTTTCTGTCTGGCGAATGTGTTTTTAAAAGAAATAACACATGGGAGGTGTGTAAATGGTTGACAAATTAATTTCGAAACTGTGCTTCACGTCTAGGCTTCGAAAATTTACATGAAAATCAAACTTAAGATTCAAAGCTGTATTCGGCGAGACGAATCTCCAAACAAAAATTGCAAATCCTTTTAAGGGATATCATTGAAGTGTGTCTACACTCAAACACTACAATTACGCCTATCATTTGAAATTACACTTTGTTTCGTTCACTTCAACTACTTATTATTTTCAAGAACAGCCTTAGGTACGTATATTTCCTGTGATATCGCCATACATTAGCATCCTGCCGCGCCACAGGCTGTTTCTCTAGTGTGGCAATTCAAATGAAATCTTTTGATCAGTTTCAGCACTATCTTTTCATCACAATTGCCGGTGCCAAATCCTTCCTCGTGGGAAGCCTCATTTCCGAAATTTAAATAGCTTCACCTGGTCTCAATTAGTCTTTTTTTCTCTCTTATTCAGCTCTCTAGTGAAGAAATCGAGCTCTCTGCGGATTAGATACTTCCTGATATTTTTCTCCTTCAAGCTAAATTACCTCTCCATTTTAGCTACCATTAAAATGAGTTATTCTGATTATTCTACCTCCACACTTAGAAATGTGGTGTCTATCTGTATTTCACAGTTCCTCCTATGTCCCTCTTTTTCGAAACTAGAGTGCACTTATTTCTCTTGCATGCGCCTGATTTTTTGTCGGCCATTTTGCAATATTCTTGGTAAACGGCGATAAAACGTGTTTGCTATTCTCTAGCCTTGGTTGAGTATTCAAGCCCATTTTAAGAAATATCTATAACATCATTGTATTCGTTTTCAAAGCGAAAATTAAATTCCTCTTTATTTCAGTTCAGAACAGGTGCTTGCAAAACCGATTATCACTCGATCTTTTAATCATTCCGGATTTTAAAACGAAAAAACCTTCACTAAATGCGTTGAAAACGTTTCACGCAAACAAACACGTTTGGATGTAGTCTAAGAAAAATGGACTACTCTCCACTCGGGTAAAAGGCATTTCTTGCAAACAGAACGATTGACTAAAGAGGTCAGATATAGGGAATGTTTCTTAAATCCTCCACCCAATTTATATTCAACTGTTAACTGTTAGTCGTATTCTCAACAAGATACTGTGATAGTCATCTCTGTTTTTTAAGTACATGTACAGAAAGAAAATTTTGAATCCATTGCATTAACTTAGAGAGGAAAATTGCTGATTCACTTTTTTGTTTTCCCACGACATTGAGTTATTATTTGGGAATCACGGCTACGAAACGTTTCCTCTTTTAAGAAAATAGCGTATAGCATTTTGGCTTGTGTCATGAATGTTGTGGATGCAAATGTCGCAAATTAACCATTTGCGTTACTCTTCTGCAGCCTCCCTCAAAATACCACCTAGTTTTTGACATTTTAACTTAATCTTTTTCATAATCACTCAAAATGCTCAAGTAAATTCCGTTGGTATGACTTGAAGTTTTCACACAAGCGCCGTCTAGCGGTAAAATGTCGCTCATTCGAACTGAACTAAGGTAACAAAAAATATTTGGAGATAAAGGGAATTTTGAGTCAGCTGGTAATTCTTAATGACTGAAAATTCTTCTGAAGTAAAATTGCATAGTTCGCTAAGTATCAATAAAGGCCCCAGAGCTAACGTGGTTCTACTATTGCCGGTGTTTCAGGAACCTTTTAAACTCTGACCCACCTGAGCAAAACCAATGTGCGCCAAAAATCTTCCAGAAGCTCTGGCTGTAGCGGTCAGCTCCGAATGTTGCCAGCCTCGTTTTACAAACCGTTAATAAAAATCCCACGATATTTTACCTGTAATTTATCTCAATTATGCCCTCTTATTTGAGAGGCTGTCGGTTGCTTTGATGTACATGTAGGAGATAAAACTGATTGCCGCACATTAAGGATGATCAGTTCACTGTTAAGAATAAGAAAATAGAATACACATAGAAGCTTAATTGCAGATATTATTTCCCAGAGGAGGTTAAAAAGAAGGCCAAATAGGAATAAATGGCATTGTGGAGAGTATCCAAATAGTTCATTTTTATGTCGGAAACTTAATCTGATTTATTCCCTTGGAATGATCGCGATGAAATCTGAGGTAGAAAGTGGCAACTGTCGAAGTCCAGGACTGCTTCGAGAAGCAGACCGTTGTTTATATCAGAAATTAATACGTATTGAGATTTGTCATTTTTCATTTTTTCCAACAACATTGTTCTGCAATTAGGCTGCTTTATGTCGGAAGCGAAGCTTCAGACAACACTGCCCATAATGAGAGAAGGCGTCTTGCGAGTATTTAGTGTTATTGCATACTTAATGCTGCATTTAATTTTGTTCCTGATTGGACCATAACGAAGCCATAAGTTGGTTTCACAGAGCAGTTAGGAATTCCACTCGCTCGAAATCGTAAGCATTTTAAGTTAGATGAAAGGTCAGTTTCTAAAATATTACGAAATTTTATAGTTCTTGCAATTAAGCGATCCATATCGAAGATTTTCCTCGCAGCCAAGAGTACTCGGATTGATTTGCTTCTGGCAGGCGACCAAAGCGCACTAGAAAATGAGTTTTGGAAGATATGTCAAACAAGAAACCTTATCCAATCTAGTTGAAGAAAACGCCAAATTATTACGTCGACCTTATCAACTGGATCACTTCAGTCGACTTGGTCGAATAATCACTGACGATTTAGAAAAAATTTTCCTCACTAACTTCTTGTGAGGTGAATGATGGCGAGCAATCATTAATGAAACACACGACAACACCACAGTTTTCTTGCTTTAGGATCAGTCTCCAAAGCCTATAAAAGAACATTTCCCAGCTTAAAATCTCGTACACCATTTCGTGATATCTTCAAGGCCTTGGACAGATGAAGCAAAATCTTTTTTTTCCTTCTTATTATAGATGGAAATTGCATGACCTTGAATCAGAACTCAATCAATTTTCTTATTGTGACGTACCCTACCTCTGCTCTCAGTCGGTTCAAATTTTCACTGCCAAATTTAGAAGTTAACGGAAGAACTGATTACTAAGCGAAAGACATGTAAACAAAGAAACGAAATAATGATCTAAAGCATGACGAGATAGTTGTATATGTATACGACATACGTAACGAACGAACGATAAAAAAGAACGACCGAACAGAAGAACAAGGGAACGAACGCACTAACGAACCTTGATCAAGCAAAAGAAGACATCACGAATTCTTTGATTTTTCTTCTACTCCCCCCCCCCCTCCGTTCCTTTCCAGTGCAGCCGCTTGTTCCCATGATTAATTCCATCTCGAAGAAGTACTCTTAGAGCAAATGTTGTTATAATTATTGTTTGAATAAAACTCCATGTCAGTTTTTTCTCCAGGAGACTGGCACTTAGCCTCTTTGACTTCATCATTTTTTGTAGAAAATAAATCAATTTTTTCTCTACTTTTGAAACAAGGGTATTTCTATACATTTACTACTTTTTCTACTTTTTGAATGCGTCCATGCGAAAAAAAGAGAAAGACTGGATCGACAAAACAGTTCTCACAATGGCCTTCACCAGCCATTTTCATCAGCTATCTTCAAGCCGAGTCGACGCAAAGATAAAACCCAATTAAAGCTGCGTTTCCGCACAACTGTTTTCTGTGGATTGTCCTGGATTAAATATCTTTTTTTCTGTTGAGAAAAACGAAATTAGCCTATGCTAATTTTATTCGAAATGTCGCTGTACAGTTGGTAATTGAAAAAGGAAGACTTGCTTTTCGTGCCCGCACACGAGTGCCTCTCTTGCCGAACAACAAAAAATAAACAAACACATACACATACAAAATAAGAAAACAAACACTTATACAAATTCCGACTCGAAGTGGTGGCCAGTAGTAAAAATCTGAGACTAGACGGATGCTGATACCCCTGTTTGAAAATCCTACACCAAGAATAAATAACCTTAGTTCTACAAATTTGATTCACTCTGATTGTTATAAGGTACGATGAATGGCATAAAAAATTTTGCTTTAGTGCTGTGATGCTTTCCTTTGCGTTCGTGTGTTTGTGATGGATTAGCTTCGAAGGCTGTATGTGTGTCCAAATCCCAGACAACGACAAATTTGAAATAAGTGCGAGACTTTGAGATTAAAAAATTTCGGACGATATTTCGAGATCGGATATACAAATCTGCGAGAGCCGCAATCATGTGGCAGTCGCCACACTCCTCTTTTAGTTGTTGTCACAAAACCGTTTTGACATAGCACATTTTTGAAAAATGAAATACAACTAACCTTTTTCAGTCAAGTCTGACAGATGTCACCGAATCACATGTGTCATCTAGGGAAAGTTACAAGGCCTGTTTTTACCTTCAAAGGCCCAAGAGAGTTCGTGCTTTTTGTCATAATCCCTTCGTTCTATACAAAACAAGTTTTAAATGACCGCCGCGGGTTCGTCTTCAGAAAAAAAACATCGCCCACGTAGTGTGTCATCAAACAGGACATAGACGCCAAAATCAATAAAACATTCAAGAGTTACGATTCTTCACGTTCACAAAGGCAATATAGTCGCTGACGTCAGGAGGTTGATGCAGCTTACTTCATTTCTTTCAACCAATCAAAGCTATGCAATGATAGTAGACTCATTGAACCATGATCATACAAAGCCGACAATCCCAAAGAAGCTTTTAATTGTCTTTCAGCTTGTACTTTCTGTTTGACGCAGGTATTTTAATGCAGTAAATGAAATCCGTGTCAAAACGGATCTAGAAATGGGCGATGAAAATTACTTTTGTGCTCGTGCAAATACATGCAATTTATTAACAAGATTTTCGCTAGAAATCCAGTTTAAACGAAATCAGTTAAAACTGCGTTTAGAGATCTCGTGCGCCATGGCCAGGCCCTAATCTACAGTTTCGTAAAACGAAGACAATTTTAGATGTTTGTTTTTGATAAGAAAAAGCTTCTTTTTGTGGTAGCACAATTACGATTTGTACTCGTCTAATCCGTTTCCAAAGAGGTTGCACGTGTGGAAAAAAAGGTTGTCGTACATGATTTGCATACTATCATATACTGATATACATTATTCATCAGGAAAAAAACTCCATCCTCTTCAGAAGCAAAGAAACTAACATAAGTATTATGTTCTTCATACTGTTGTCCTCATATTTACTTAGGTACTGACAAGGAGAATTTGTTTAACAATAAAAAGCTTCTAACTTGGTGATCATTTCCTTTTCTCTCATGAACTAAATTTATGCTTCAGGGATAATATTGCAAAGGGGAAATAAATGCTGGTCACTTTAAGGGATCAAAAGGTCAAAACAGTGTGAGTTTGCCTTGACAGAGAACATGAACTCAACCGAATGACACTTCAATAGATTTCTACTGATTTATGAGGAAAGAGGGACACCCTAGTATATTTTTGCTAGATGCAAGCTGTTATCAGGTAGAAGTAGTTATCTTGATCTAAAACCAAATTCTCGTAACTAATTTACTTGGAAGTTGAAGCAGGTACAGGGGAGAATCGACAGTCAGATCTTTGGAGCCAAAGGATTAAAAATGACCTGTATTCAAAAGTAGTGACTACGCGAAATGACTGCGCAATTTGTTCATTGAGTCGACTGCCTTATTTCCGTCTGGAGTACAGCCAAAGAAATTAAAACTTTTTTTTTTTCAATGCAAGAAAGTTTTCATTGCTAGTTTATACAATACCCGCTGATTCCTCCCGCAGACAAAGATAGAACAGACGATTCCTTCCCAAAAATAATGCAAACTGATCATCCTGCGGATGTTATTCAAGCAAACGAAATGTTGTGACAGTATGGCGACGAAAAAAAATAAGAACTTTGGAGAATGATGCGAGGAGACAACATAACTGTTTGCACCAGAAAACCAAAAACAAAATCGAAGTGGGCGTATTATTACAAAACTTTTCCGCTACGAAGAAAAACATAAAACCTCCACGATGTCTTTCATTTTCAATACTGATTCCATTCAAGACGAAATAGGTACAAACGTCATTATGTAAAGATTTGTTTTGGAACATCAGCAGACATTAACTTAGGAGGCTTCGACGTGGGAAAAGAAACTGGTGAGCATTGTCTACTTCATCAAATATTGATTAAAGAAAAAAAGAAGACGCAATGTACTTTTCAGCTGGGTTATCAATTATTTAAGATCTTCATATTATCCTGAGAGTAGATTTTATGGGAATTGCCCTCAAAAAAGTGAAATTTCTCCACAAAGTTCTCCCGTTTGAAAATTAAATTCATGTAGATTCTCCCTAAAGTGAAACGCTTCACAGTACCGAAAATTTCGAAAAAAAAGTCCTACTAATTCTAAGGGTTAGTCATTCAAATAAATGAAGGTGAGTATCGAGCAAAACCAATTAATATGACTCCCAACCTTCACGATTACCTTATCAAAAGGTTTTGTGGTAGACAAAAAGTCTAACATTCAAATTATAATAATAATAATAATACTTCTTCCTTGCTGGGTTAAACTGAAAAGACACTAAAAAGTTTTTGAGGCAATTTCATTTCATCCAAAGGTGTAAATCGTAATTGATGGCTCTTGATTCTCTTTCCTAACAATAAATGATTTGCGATCTATTAAGCAAGGAATCATAAGTAATATGTGTTCCGCTAGAAAAAATAAACCAAACTCTCTACCCGCCTAACTTTAGTTCGATCTCTAATTATCTTAAACCAACCTTTCGTCCTGCAAATTGTTCGAGAACCGTACGACAACTAAAGATAGTACAGGCCAGTCTTTCCCAGCTGTTAATGTTTTTTCCAAGGTCGACCACAACGTCTTGTTAAATGTATAGATGTGGTTTCATAACTCTTCTCGACCAGCCTCCGTTAAAACTCCTTCCAGTTTTGAAACATGTATATCGTATATTGTACGCAATAGTGCTTAATTGAAATTTTGGAAAAAAAAATTATCCGAAAAGTAAATATTAGAAAAGCAATTAGCCTTGTATTGTTTTCTTCGATTTATGTAGGACTCAAAATTGAACACGTCCAAAATCCGTTCACAAAATTTTTTTTAAAATCGATCTTGAGTGAGCAAATATGATGGTTTGTTAATAGGCTTAGTTTTCATCCCTTTCTTTTTTTACTCTCCTTTATGATCTGATTTCGAATCATCTAATCTTGTTAAAGTGGACACAAAACTGACGCACGTACAGAGGTACACGCTTGTTAAATGTAATTTAGACTTCTGTGTAAGTTCTCATTGTTCACGGAATAACGAACTAAATTGTTGTTCGTTGCTAGTCCTGCAAAATGCAATTTCGTACGGAAGATATTTCGATCTGTTAATGAAGTTGACCACACCGATTGTGCGCTGAAACATCATTACAAAAGCGAGGAAATATCTACAAGTTTTAAGGATATGTCTCTTATAGAAATGGATGATTTAGCAGAACTGATGCAAGATGCTCGTCTTGTAGGAATTGTTACATAACTCACCATAGCGTTCTCTGAAATTTCATATTAAAGCAATCGACAGTTAAATCTACGAAAGTCTGAGGTTTAAATCTTCGTGGAAATGTTTTGATTGTCTAGCACTTGAGCTAACGCTTGGCCATGATCGTCATACGACGGCGGGGTGTCAAGTCTCCATCTTTCTCACTATAGTTTCAAGTTTAGTGTCGTTCACAGAGTTGAACTTACCCATTACCTTTCACAAGACCAGGTTAATTCCCTTACGAATGATCCCCGCAACCAAAAATCTACTCACCGTTATACAGAGTTTCACCTTCTATTAAACTCCACTGATATGAAATTCTAAGCCTTGACTAGCCTCAGGTATCATCAGAAATCCTTCGATTTATTTGGCTCTCTTCTAAAGGGTTTCAGCTCATATTTATCCGAGCTAATTACTAATGTATTCAACTTTGCTTTTAATTTCCAGAAACAAAGCTCTAGTCTCTGACAAGGTGATAAATAATTTAGGAACCGGTTTGCTGTAGTTTCAGATGTGTTCTTTTGTACTTAGCGGACATATTTTTTAATCGAGTTGACACTGTACTGACCAATGAAAAGAAGATATTAAAAACATAAATTTATTCATCTAGACAGTTGATGTTATTTCGCCGCTAATAAGATCACGGAATATCCAATGGAAAATTTCAAAAATGGGGCAAATAGAAACGAAGACAGTTAAAATTGTACTGATAAGACTAGTTACATGTGATATTACAACGGGGTATTTCAAACTGGATATAAGAAATTTTTTGTTTTCATTTTGCGATTATCCGAAATTAATACATTTTCCTTTCTTTTGCCCCTAGTTATCCCCAAACATTTTTTATCTCAATTAAAAGTGGTTACTGCGCTATGTAACTCAAAAAAAACATTTATGTCCCTCAGTTCGTGAACAATTGATATTTAGCTAAAAAGATTTCTTTAGTCCAAAATCAAAGACTCAGGTAATGAAAAAAAAAAAGTCTTATTGCAAATTATTAGTTGAAACATGGAACATCACAAAATCTGCCAGTCACATATGCCAAATTAATTACAGAAATTTAGAGTAACAGCAAAACTCTTGAAAACGTACGTAAGTTTTTTTTATCGATAGCTTAGAGTGACAAAAAGGGCTGATTCTGGGTATAACGCTATGTTATTTTTGTTTTTTCTTGTTCTTGGTTTGAGACCAAGTTAAGTTTATGGCACCAATTTCATTAGGTTGGCTCAATATTACTCTGCTTTTGTCTGTCACCAGACAGAAATAGAAAAATTCAATGGGCCGGTTACTGGTTAGTGTGCGTCAAGCTTGCAGGGAAAATAAACCAAATAGGGGGCTCGTAACTCTAAATAAACAACGAAATTATATTTCAAGTCTCGATGTAGTGACTATAATCCAAACTATTAATAGAACAAAATAACGTTGTGCTTCATTTCTTAGTTCATAATAACTGAAGATTGGCGGAAACTTTTATCCATAATCCATTTATCCGCCGCCACGGTTTCATCAGTTGTTACCGAAACCTTCTGGTTAAACTTATTCAGCTTATTAAATGTTAGCGAGTAATTTGAGCAGGTTGTATGGAACTGACCTAAGTTTTCTTAGCTACAAAATCATTTCCCTCCGAAAGACCTCTTCAAGTGACTTTAACCAACTATTTCTTCTCGTCAAAGCGAAAAGTCAAAGCACAGAATTCCAAAGTTATTTTCATGATAAGACAGACGGATTAGAATTGTTATTTCCAATAGGAATTGTTACCTCCGTCATTTCAACCGTTAAAACTTATCGTTCAAATAAATTTCAGCTTTTAAGAGATCCTCGCAGCTAAGAACACTACTGAACTAGTAGTTGAAAATAGGACCTGGAAAAAAAATTCAGACCGGTACGGGATTTGAACCCATGACCTCTGCGATACCGGTGCAGCGCTCTACCAACTGAGCTAACAAGCCACCTGGGAACAAGTTAAAATGTTGAGTCCAAATAAAACATCCAAGAAATGAATAATGATTTTAGATATATGAAATTCATATATTTTCACTGCGGTGAAGAAACGAATTTAAGAGATCCTCGCAGCTAAGAACACTACTAAACTAGTAGTTGAAAATAGGACCTGAAAAAAATTCAGGCCCGTACAGAGGTCATGGGTTCAAATCCTATACGGGCCTGAATTTTTTCAGGTCCTATTTTTAACTACTAGGTTAGCTTTTTCATAGCTTGAAAGCTTGCAAGGTGAATTTTTAGCGCTCTGCCCTCTACCCTTCAAATAAAACCAGCTTCGAATAACCTTGGAAATTTGCTTTGAGGTAAGAAACATGAGATATTTTTGTTGGGATAAGGCTTTCGTTTCCACAAATTGATCTTCCACCAAGAACATATTGCAATCACGTCCCACGCGCTGAGTTTTCGATCAATTTTCTCCGTCTTTCGAATTTATCTCTCATTGGAAAATATCCCTAACTGGCTTTGCTACTTCGAGCTTATTGTCCAAGAGAATTTTTCAACATCGTGTAAGAATTTTCTTAAAAGAATATTTTTTACGAACTTTAAAATGCAAACCAGCCATGCATGGCGAATTTAATTATGCTTGTTTACACAACAATTCCCACCTGACATAGTTATCTGGTAAACGTTTGAACTAATCCTTCAGTAGCATGTTGATTAAGATGAACGATTCGATCGATGCCTTGAGCTAACATATTTATTTTTAACCCCAAGCTTTCGCCGATTTCATTACGACATCGTCAGGGAATGTGACTGAGACAAACGTTCAATGATTCAATCGAATCTTCTGTGGTGTATCGTTATTGTGAGGTCTCTCCGAAAAATGTGTGTCGCCTAGTAAACCAAATGCAAAGTCTATATAAAAATGCGTCGGTTTACCATGTTTATCACCACAGGTTCACCTCAAATTCTCCATACTTGTCAGCTGAAAAAAATTATATTGCGTAAAAATATCAAAAGTAATCGCGTGAGACATTAATATTCAGTCATCCAAAACTGACAGTTGACGCGAGACAAGTTCTATTATTCTTTACCTCTTGCAACATGGCAGATGAAACGAATAATCCTTACACTACGTTCTCAGGGGAGAAACTACCTTTCAGAGGCCTGAGACTCTGGAAATTGTTAACTTTACTGTCAAGTCTGGTAGCCATAACTATTGCAGCGGTTTTTGTTTGGTACGTACTCGCACACACAACTGCGGAGAAGGCTGGCGACAAACAAAATGCAAGCACCGATGTTACAATGGCGTGCCCCCAGCTACCTACGTTATTTCCTCTGCCCAAGGAGACTCCAAAGCAAATCACGCAAGTCTTTGAGAAGCTTGAGTCGATTCTTAATGCTACAGTTGACGAGACTTCGTCGCTACCAGCCATTTCTATGAACGTATTCTACCGAGATAAGATACTTTGGAGCGGCCATTACGGAAGCAAGGTGTATAAACAACCGACACTGAAACCAAATGACAGCACTGTTTATCGGATTGGAAGCGTCACCAAGATCTTTGCTGTCCTCTTAGTGTACAAATTGTACGAGGAAGGAAAAATTGTTTCCATTGACGACCCGTTGAGTAAGTACGCTCCTAATTTCTTTATTCACAACCCTTTTACAAATGAAAACATTACGCTACGCGAAATCGCGAGTCAAATGTCTGGATTACCGCGGGAGGCTCCATGTATATATCAGTGCTCAAATACAACGTCACGTGAGCAGCTTGCGTTGCTAAGAAACCGCACGTTAGTTCTTCCTCCTTGGACGGAGCCTTCGTATAGTAACCTTGGTTACGCGTTGCTGGGTAGGCTCCTTACTGAAAACTTACTCAACGAAACATTCGAGAACTGGACAAAAGAAAACATTCTCAAACCCCTTGGAATGGCAAATACTGGCTTTGAAATCACAGAAGAAGTGGAGAAAAACATGGCGTTCCCTTATCTACACGATGGAAAGCGAATGAAGTTTATGAACTTAGGGTGGATCAACCCGGCAGGGGCGATGTACTCTACCATTGAGGATCTCGCTAAGTTAGGAATGATGTTTGCTCAACCTGAAAAACAGAAACTGTTCAAACCTGCTTCTCTTCGAGAGATGATGACTCCCAAGGACATCACCCCGGACGGAGTGACAGTATGGGGATCCCCTTTTGAAATGTTCTTCAGTGAACATTTCTTGATCCGCACCAAAGGTGGCAACATTGACACTTACAGCGCGTTGCTCACAGTTATTCCTGAGCTGGCTCTCGGGGCAAATATTCTGAGAAGCACCATATATTACGGTCAGCCAATCGGGTTTCAAGCCCCTGTGTCGTTTTATAACCTCCTTGCTCCAAGACTTAACGAAACTCTTTTTGAATTGCAGCGTAAGTCCCACTTTCCTATTTCTCCGGAGCCGTTTATTGGAAAATTTCGCGTAAAGCAAGTTAATCCAGTATTTGGTAACATTATGAACTATAACGTTACCATTACCAGCTACCAAAATTTTTTACTTTCCAGTGTTCTTCCTACACAGTCGACCCTGGAGATCAGGTACATCGGGGAGAATCTGGTTTTCCAAGCTAAATTGCGTATCCCAGGGAATTCTTGTTTTGGGGAGCGCGTAGGAACACTGGCAGATCTATACTATGAGCCACCCGATAAAGAGAAGCTGTCACAGGGTTTCCGAATTCCACAATGGGAGATTCTTGCAAAGCGCCTGAAAGATAGCGGCGAAGATCCAGGCGATGGTAATAGAAAGGAATTTGATTTTTCCAACGACTTTAAGAGTGCTATATAGAATATTAACCGTTCACTCTTGCTGCATGTCTTTAGACTGACGGGTACACTTAGATATACTCTTAGCGAGACGACGCTTTGTGTTTTTCTCCATTTTAATCTCACTGTAAACAATCGGTTTATTCTCTCATAAACAGTTTCTCGCTCTCGCAATTTTTACACGTGGTCAAGTTCATACATGGAAGTAGCTTATGGACGGTCCTCCCCACAAGGGAGGGGTGAGCTGAAATCTGTCGCACAAGCCTATTCACCCCTTGCGCTTGTCGTCTAGATTAATAACACGTCAACTTAATTACTAGCGGTTATTACATAATAAATACTCCTTAGAGTTTTGAAAGAGTGATGATCATCAACTCCAGTACTTTGTTTAGACAGAATACAAAATTCTCAGTTCAGTTAAGAGAATAAACTTTTAGCTCTCGGGAATCATTAGGTCGACAAAAGCTGATAAGCAAAGAGGAACAGAAGATGGCGTTTTTTCATGCTTGACCGATCGATAACAACCGATGAAGTAGTGACATCACCATGTAATTCAGTTTTATACCAAATAACTACCTCTTATTTATAAGGCTGAACTAAGTTGTTAATACTCGTGGGAGATAGATGATTTATAAGCATAAACTAATTTTCAGGCACAAATATTATTTTCTATTTGTTGTCAACGTTATCGCGCGTCATAAAACAGTTATATAGTCATATATAGACTTAGAAAAATAAAAATATTTGTGACGTTTAATTTTCAAAAAAGATCAATCCAACTGGGAGTGCAGTCTATGGAAATCGTCCGAACGGGATGAAATGTGGAAGAAATTAGACGACTTAGGCTCCGTTACCTCGAAACCCACAACCTGCGACAGAGCGTATTCCGATTGTAACTCGTAGGCGTGTTTCTCGAACGTAACTTGACAGCGAACCCGAACTTAATGCAATAGTGTGCATTCCGAAGATAACGCGACGGTGTGAATCCCGAACGTAACGCGACAGTGTGTATTACGCGTGAAAGTGCAGTGTATCCAAATGGCAACGCAACAGTTTGTATCCCGAGCGTAGCGCGACAGTGGGTATTCCGAGCAAATCGTGACAGTACAGTTTATCCGGATGGTAACGCAACAGTGCGTATTCCCAACGTAACGCGACACTGTTTATTCCGATGGTAATGCGACGGTGTGTATCCCGAACGTAACTCGGAAAGACCCTATAAATCGGGCTAAGCTTGTTTTTTTTTTTTTTTTTTTTTTTTGGTCTCCTTGGTAATTTAGCAACGCAAACACTGTCTCGCTCTGACAAAGAGCTGCCATTTAATAATCCAGACAGATAAATATACCGTCCACTAGAACTTGTGCTAAACGTTTTAAAATGAAATTTACCCAGCCTATTTACGTTTGGCTAGGAGGACGGAAACTTCAAAATTATACGCAAATAACTTGATAAAGAAGAGTCGCTTCTGCCCTTTTATCTCATACTAGGAAAATCCATGAGAGGCTTGAAGTGGCAGTTCCTTGAGAGATAAAGAGATAAAGTAGATTATTGTTATTTCTTTCGCCAAAAAACGTTTTCAAATATTTATTTCTAAACATACCGTGACGCTCTTTACAGCCATGAACTACACCAAAATTTCGAACAGAGTAAAATTTTTTTTTCGGAATTCGACCCCCGTTAATCGAACTGAACAAACAGTCGTCTCTTATCTTGTTTTTCCTTTGACTACACTCGCTACTAATGTAAACAGAAATAAAAGATATGAATTATATTTTTCAGGTTTTAAAACGATATAAAGTAATGCAAAGGTTTCGTGGTAAATTTGTTTTTTGGGCAAAAAAATTAAAATTTTATGTAAAATGGCCTCAGTTCAATTGTCCTTGTTTTTGAGAATAGTTATGATGATATTGCATCAACACGTTCATTCAAGTCAATACTGATCAGATCCCAAGGAAACATTTTGTAATTACCGCAGAGCGGTTATTACCTCTTGAATCAATTGTTCGGATGTTTTTAGCCAAACAACATTGGAAACCTAATTATAGAGTCCAAATAAACTTGCTGTTGGTGACTTCTTGTGTCTTAACAGATTGAATATTAAATCTCACATATAGGAAGTAGTCTTTTGGAAACGTTGAGTGCACGCCTTTAAAGAAATATCATTCCTATTGATCTCGCAACGTCAATAAATGCCACGGTAAACAGGTGCAAACATAATTTATTTCCTTTTCTCAGCTCTCACAAAGATTATGGCCTCAAGGCTCATTTGACTTACAGCTTCCCCCTGTCAACCCAAAGGCCTATTTATTCTCTCACTTTAGGCCTTCGAGGCAGCAGATGACAAAGTATTCCTCGATTTGACGGTTAAAGCGAGTGACGGTCATATCTGCAGCGTGATCTAGACACCAACGAAAAGGATTGCGGAGGCAAAACAGCTTTCATCAGGTTGTGGAGTAAGTTTAGAAAATATTTAATCTTTTCACGGTGTTCAAGGAACAGAATAAGGTTTAGAGGCCCTAAAGAATTCTAAAGAAAAAAGGAAACAGCTACACCAACTCAGAGAAGGCAAGTTCTTGAAATAAAAAGTCTAATACAATAAGGAAATTATTTTTCGCAAACAAAGCTGACTCAACCACAACTAAAGCCTTCATTGTGGCGACCGGTTTGTCTGCAAACAAAGCTGACTCAAACAAGAGAAAAGCCTTAATTTCGGCAACCAGTTCGGCTACTAACTGCGCACGAAGGAAAACGAATTGCCGATAGACAAGAAACAAAATTCTTAACAAACCACTCTTACAAAACCACTGGAAAATGTGACAACTGATTTGTCTGCAATCTGCTTTCGAAGGAAAACGAATTCTTAGATAATTTATAAGGGGAAGATTTTTGTAGCGACAAGAAGGAAGAAATCTATCGCAAGAAAACCCAGCTTCATGACGAATGACACTTTAATACAATGTTTGTTCCTGACATACCACAAGATTGAAAAAACAAAGTCTTTGATAACTCTATCAGTCATAGTGTCTGTTTGGAATGGGATTCTATTCGGAGTTGCATTGGTTGCCAACGGTCTCGTCTGCACAGCGATACTGAAACATCGCGAATTGCGCGTTAGAGCTTCCAACACCCTCCTCTTACTCCTATCCATGAGCGATTTTTGTGTAGCCTTCGCCGTTCAACCGCTGTATACCCTCCGACGATATTTGGAGCTGCAAGAACGCTACCACTGCTGGGTAATGCTTTGTTACAGGGTATTATGGCATCTTTCGATAGGGACATCTTTTCTTATTCTGTTTTTCATCGCGTGCGAAAGATATATCGCGCTGTTCTACACGTTCAAGTACAAAGAAATCATCACAGTTCCAAGACTTGTGATCTTCACTGGGGTCTTCGTTGCATCATGGGCAATATTTGTGATCTCTCGCTTTTTCGGTCTCAGCACAGCGCAATACTACACAGCAGCGATTTCGTTTATCATCACGTTCGTCACCTTTATCATTTTTGTGTACATTCGCATCTTTAGGCTAGCTCGTCGTCACCATTTCCAAATAAGCCGTATGTTGATGGCACAATCTTCAATGATTGCAAGAGAAAGCAAAATAACAAAAACAACTGCGTACATCGTGGGAGCCGTATTAACCTGTTACTCTCCGCTGCTGATATCTTTGGTAGCTGTCAAGTTCTTCGACGACAAAATATTTCATTACTACGTTTTTCCAGTCACTGATTGCTTCGTATTCAGTAACTCCGCGCTTAATCCGCTGATTTATTGCTGGCGAAATAGCGACTTAAGGCGATGCATTCGAATGATGCTGCAATTTTGTTCTTTAAGACACAAAGTAAGCGCGGTTACTTCAATAACTATGCAAAACTTGGCACTCAGAGGTAGTAACGCCGATTATGATTAAACACTCCTCTCCTTACCGGTTCGTAACTTGGGGGAGGGGGCTAGGTTGCCCATGACCCACCCCTCCCTTCCACGTTGAGAGATAAGACTTCGTAAAGTCTTTCTCAAGGAAATAAGAATCTTGTAGGTCAAGTTTGCACAGACGCGCGAATCCAAAGAACCTACAGAGCAAAGATCGTCTTCGATACTCGATATTTCATTTGCCGGTCCTTATCGCCACACCAACACTTATCACCAAGAGATTATGAACTCTTGTAATCATATGTTGGAGAAAGAAAAATCGGTTTTAAAGCTATGCCGTCTGCGATTGGGTATCAAAAAGTGAATAAAACTTTGTAACATGTTAATTGAAGTGAAAGATAATGATCACCTTTCGATTAAATTGCCAGGCTTAGCATTTACTATCTTCATTAACATCATTATTAAGCAAAAGCACCACATACGACATACCTATCCTAGAAATATGCAGCAAGTTTGTCACAATAGACCAAGTTATACGGCCTAGCCTGCTTCGAGTCTCCTTTACTTCAGAGGTAGAGCATCCGAAACACAATTCGGAGAGTTCTTTTTCTACGAGTATGTCAGTGTCATTCACTGAATACACCATCTTTCAAACTTGTCCCTGTTTAAACCTTTAACTCCTATGAGTGACCAGGACAGAATTTCTCCTTACAATAACAATACAATATCAAGCAGACAACTGATGAGAGTAAATACAGATATCAATAAGGGGATTATTAGCTGATCTCGTACCAAATTATTCAAACAATCACTATGAGAATAGAACGGTAGACAGTAAAGAGAATTGCTAACGAGATCTTGGGGAAGAAAGGGTTAATATTCATATCAGTACTAAGAAAACTGTTCTCATACCCGTTTAAGGATAGTACCGCCGATAAAATCTCATAAAACCAATTTAAAGTTCATTGTGACTAACGCGTGTCTATGTACAGTTCACAAACAAACTCGATGAAAATAAAAATTAAAAAAAAAAGGGGGGGGAGAAACTGTGATATTGCGTCGGGGGTGGAGGGGGTAGTACAAGTTAATTAGTTTTATCAATTGAATTGATAATATATCCTTTGCATTGTAAAGAGTTTCTAAAGCTGACGTTTCGTACGCTCGTCTTTCGTTAGAGCAAAGAGCTAACGCTCTGACGAAGGGCTAACGCTCGAAACGTCAGCTTTGAAACTCTTTGCGGTGGCCAATTTTCATTCAAACCCAGTTGATAAAACCCGCAAAATTATCCCGTTAAACTCCCATCACCCACGCAGCACCACAGTTTCTTTAGAAACTTACCCTCTTTATAAATGAATTGAGTGACTGATTGACCGATTTATCCATTGCTCAACTGACTATAATTTAATCTCTTGGCTACAATTTATATCTGTGATAATAAATAAGTCTGCAATGTTGTCATAGCAATACAAAGTCAACCTTTACAAAAAGTTATTGACAATTAGAGTTCATAAATATGTTAACTTGTATGCAATGCTGAAACACATTTAAAATCCATTCCTGTCAATTACAGCACAGAAATAACGTTCTTCAAATAATAAGCTCTCTACCTTATGATGAAGAAACATATTAGTAATAAAATTAAATACTAAAATATTTATCAGTTGATGACAAGTCTGAATCACATTAAATCGAACTACGATCCCATTTTGCTCTGCTGCGAGGTTGTTTCTCGTGAAAGTAAAGCAACTTCATAAAAAGCTTGTTTAGCATCGCTTTTTGATTCCACCCATCGACACCCATGTGTGAGCCCCCTCCACACACCCCTCCTTCAAATTAGCCATAGCAACAAGACCACCCCCTCCCTTCCCCGTGTTGATCCGACCAGAACTTCTTGTGACACAAGAAGCAAATATCCATGACTTGCATCATGGAAACTGAGGTTTAGTACCCATAACTCATTGCTCCCTTTGAATACTTTTGGCAAAATTTCGAAACGGTAGGGCCCCAAATGATGGCCACTGCGACACTTTTCTACCCAGGTTTTGGCCTTCGCTTGGCTATAGATTGTTTGATGCTTTTAATCACCGTGTAAGGATCGACATTAACGTTTACAGTCTGGAAAGGAAAAAAAACATAACAAGAGTTAGTTTAATGTTGAAAAAGCCTATTAAATGGAAAGGGAAAGACAAATGAAGCAAATAA
The DNA here is from genome assembly GCF_964200805.1 of Pocillopora damicornis. NCBI lineage: Eukaryota > Metazoa > Cnidaria > Anthozoa > Scleractinia > Pocilloporidae > Pocillopora > Pocillopora damicornis. The sequence goes on along the minus strand of NC_142674.1, from coordinate 6,572,528 downwards.
AAGAAGAAAAAAAGAAAAACATCAACTTACCCCGAATAACATGAGGGAATCGATATCCGCTCGTCTCCTATGAAATAAAATGAAAGGTTAGTCAATCATCCCCAGTCACCCACCGGTAACTGTGGGCCTCCTGGCCATCAAGACTTCAATATGAAGCATGGACAAGAGGTTATAAGGTATTCACTTCCGGAATCGTTGGGAGATGAAAAAAAAAAAAGAACTTGATACTTCAAAGGTGAGTGACTGGAATGCTCAGCGCGTTTCAAAATGGCCGACGCCCGTTGAGGAATTTTAGGCACATTTAAGGACAACGTTTGGAAGTTTAAGCAGCTCCATGCAATATCAAAACGCGGGTAGTGTCATATTTATACATTCTATGAAAAGGCTAAGGAAAATGTCAATTGGTCTCTAAACTAAATCCTGATGCTAAACTAGGATGCTATCATTGAAAAGAAACGAGCTATAAAATAAAACGGGTATCAACAGGTGTTCTTACGCTTCCGCAGGTCCGCGATACACGAGTCTTATGATTGCGGGTAAATCACTTTGGTCAGTTAACGGCCCCTGAAATGACGATAAAAAAGTTAACGTCAGAAGAATAGGAAATTTTTCTTTTAGTCCGTCCGTGTGTTTTTCCATCTGTAGCTCTTTGTCTGTCTTTCTGTCTGTCTGTCCTTCCATCTGACTATCTGTCGCTATCTCTCTGTCTCTCCGTCGGACTGTCTGTCTCTCCCTGTGACTGTCTCTCTTTCAGTCAGTCTGTCTGGCTGTATATTCTTTCATCTGACTATCTATCGCACTCTCTCTGTCTCTCCGTCTGACTGTCTGTTTCTCCGTCTGCCTGTCTGTCTTTCGGTCAGTCTGTCTGTCTATCTGTCTATCCGTGAGTTCGTCTGTCTGGCTGTCGCTCTAACCGTTCGGCGATGCGTTCTAACTTTTTTGTATGGTTCTGACTCTTACCAATTTTGGGAATACCATTCCTGCACTCATGGCGTACAATTCCATGTCATCCCTTAGAGCTGCAAATAAGAAAAAAACATTCCTTCGTCATTTATTCACATCATTAAAAGACTACAAGACATTTCTGCGCTGGAGAAACACCAACTTACCGGCGATAGAGTAGTAGAGAAGCTGGAAGAGATCTTTACAAGGTGTCTTACTGAACAGGTAAATTTCATAGGGCGCGGCAGGAGTCTGGGAAAGAAATAAAATAGAAAATCTTTAAATATAGCGTTGATTATAAAGTTACTGTGGAACATCTAATCGGGGTACACCCTTGAGACTAGGAAAAGTGTCCCCTAGAAAACGGTGTCACAGGATTCACGTAACTGTTCAAACTATATTTTTGGAGCATAACTGTTCCTCTCTTTTCGAAGGGCGGAAAGAATGTCACAGTAAGGAATCCAGTATTTGAGGAAGAGCCGATCCCCAAAGGGGACAATATTAAAAAAAGGTTACTCCCAAAACAGAACGGGAGGCCAGAAGTTTGGTTCCCAATTTTAATATCGGCTGATCAGAGGAGATGAATTAGGGGGTCGTAATGGTGGGGTCTCTATCAGCGGGGTCCCCGTAATTACTGGGGACCCTTATCAATGGGTGTACGAGCGTCGACGGTAACGAAGTGTCCCTGGTGAACAATGCTTCACTAAACAGACAAGGTCAAAGACAACAAAGAAAACACTTACCACAGATGCTATAACGCTGGCATTGCCGTGCTGAACAGAAAGACCTAACGCACTGTGGATCTACAAGGCCACGGGGAATAAAAACTTCTTTTTAAATATGTAGAATGGTTCAAATTGAAAGTTCTTGTAAGTCTTATGAGAAATGTACAAAGAACAGAATGGAAAATATACATGCAAATGTCCTGGTGTAAAAGGTTACAGGAACGTTTGATAGCATTAGCTTTTTTTGCCGTCTGAACAGTGAATGAACGTATAAGAAACGTCACTGCGCGTAAATTTTATACTGAGTAGCTAATATTTAACAATAGCTTACCCAAGTGGAGGTAAAGATCTACCATTTTCACTGATACTGAGGTAAATAATTGTTTTAGTATATACCACACAGATACCGAAAAATTAAACTCTTGACGCGCGATTTCGCCTCATCGGCTGCTCGGAATTGAAAAGTACTCGCTCTTCACTTCCGAACTAGCCAATAAGAGCACGCGAAAAGCACTACTCACTTGTGTAGTATATACTTAAAATAAATGATCGATAATCCCAGCAAAGATTCCTACTTACTCTATTCAAAGCTGAGAAATAGTTTTCTCCATCATGATTCGCAGAATATTTCATGGCGGACACTTGGAAATGGGCCCACCTAGCTGAAGAACATTCAAAATGATCATATGAGCAATGGGCCAATTTACAGTTGTGTACTTAGTTGCCAAGCCTTTGATTTGGAGTGAGGCTGAAGGTGACCTTGTCGTGATAGAGACTAGTATCTAGTTGGCATGATAACAAAGTAATTTGCATTTGAAAAGCAGCAAGGTTTGTATCACAACAAGGTCACCCTTAGCCTCATTCCTGTTCAAAGGCTTGGCAACCAAGTACACAACTGTAAAATGGACTATTTGCCTGTCTGGTTGATTGTCACTTGCTTGTTAGGTAGTTAAGAGAATTAATTGAAATAAGTGGTCACCATACTCACCGTAGTAATGGTCACGTGCCAAAGCCACGTGGAAGTGAGGATGGACTTGACTAGCACTTGCTCTCGGCAGAATGTCAAAGTAAATGTGGGGGATTGTGTATTGCTCGTCGTACTGATGCGCTCGGTGGAACCTGAAAGAAATTCAACGCAAAGAAGATGAATTCTAGAATCAGGAATAAAGGGAGGTGGGAAAGCTTCCTGTCGCACTTTGTAATAACACTTGTCACACTTTGCAATAACACTTGTCAAACTTTGTAACAACACTTGTCACACTTTGTAACGACACTTGTCACAGTTTGTAATAACACTTGTCACACTTTGTAATAACACTTGTCACACTTTGTAATAACACTTGTCGCACATTGCAGTGAACAAGCTGTCGCGCTTTGTAATAACACTTGTCACACTTTGTAATAACACTTGTCGCGCATTGCGGTGAACAAGCTGTCGCACTTTGTCATAGCAGACCATTGCATTTGTAACAAGATAAGCTCTCGCACTTTGTTGTTCTAGCAAAAAGTTTACGTTAAAAAATTATAAGAAATGCGAGCCACTCATGAAACTGGTGTCAAAATTAACCTTCTAACCCCTTAAAAGTGATTGGCATCTTAATTATCCTTACAGTATCACTGTTGAATCACACATTAATGCCATGGGATAAGAGAAATGATCACCAACGAGAGAGGCTTTTAACTGTTGAACAAATTCCCCTCGTTTGTAGCATAGGGAATGGATATAGACTAGTGAGAAGAATATGCATACTAATCTTGGGGGGTTAAATACAAATGAAAAAGGAATTCATTTGCTTACCACTTCTGCGCAGTTTCCATAGCATCAAGAAGCTGTATGATAAAAAAAAAAAAATCAGCCGTCAGCTAAGATAAATATCGTTTGTGATTTAATCGGATAGACAAAATCGGCATTTCCAGAATACTCACGAGGAATGTTTTTGTTTAAAGAAGTTTGTCAAAAATAGGAAAAAAAAATCACTACTCAAATCATCCCCAAGCAAAATTAACAATAAATACTATGCCCCAGTCTTTTTGAAGAATTTGATATTCGAATTAGTATTGAATATTAAAAGCTGGTCTGAATAATAACACCAGAATACAAATTTGCCATAAAAAATCGAAATTTTTATTTCTAACAATTTTTCAGCACGATTACAATTTTGTTGTACACCAGATAAATCGTCCGAAATTCTTACCGAAAGTTTTCAATTGTGTTTCAATTTTTTAACAAACAAAAACCGCAGTATATCTCAAAGAAACAGTTTGGCATCAACCTTTAGTGTCTACAATAATTTCTTGGAGATTAATTTCTGAACATTTGAAATCACGTTCTCAAAGTCATGTTCTGACGGAGAAATAATAAAAAGTTCTCTCCGCAAGTACAAGCAAACAAAACATATTGCATTTTAATTCTAATCGGACAACTAGAAAATTATGGTTTTGACAGACACGAATCGTATGATTAAATAACAACTGTATAATATGCAAACGGTCGCCGTATATGCGAAGACCGAAATACAAAACCGAACTGTCGCACATTTTATCAAAGCAGCAACAGTTGCTATGCGCGATCATCATTGAAACTCGTTCGAGTAAAAGGCGAGAATGTCTGAGCAACTTTTGAAACATGAACAATGACGTTCTCTCCCATTAGGTGTGCGACATTTACACAATAGTGCGACACAAACGCTTCAATTCAAACAATTTTCACCTCATAATTAAACCGCACAACAATTTTGTAAAACGCCCACAAAACCCACTCAGCCTTAGTAAAAAAATCGAAATTAAAATTGAAAAATCTTACTCGAACTTATTTGACGTTTATAAGAGCGATTTCAAAGTTTAATTTTGAAAACCGCGAAATAAGCTTCTGTAAAATTGAGGACAATAATTTAGGCAATTTGGCGGATATCAAATATTAAATGAAAAAACTAGGACTTTCTTTCACTTATTGCTTTCTTCACTTAATCAATTTCCAGCACATAACTGAATGGAAATTAGTTGGATCACTTAAAAATGGAAATTTTTTAACAGTTTAAATTAATGAAACTTTTCTCTGGTCATTCATACTGCATGAAAAAGGAACGCACTTTGGAACCGGAGTACCAATTAAAAACGGCGGGAGGGAACCGGAGTTCAAGCTTTTAATCTGCGCGACCACGAAAAAATTGAGATGAAAGCAAAGACTTCAAAAGTGACACTAGCCCAAAATCTACTTATTTCCTCCTTTGTTGAGTTGATCATTTGAAAATCACCATTAAAACACCACAAGGAAAATAGGAGAAGCTTGCATTGTATGCCATGTAAATATACAACAGGTGCATCCCTTGAAAACCACATAATTTTGCGAGCTAATACCGATGACAACAACTGAAAAAAAAAAAAAAAACGTGTCTTGAGCAAACTGCTGAGAGGGAGAGGTATCAGAGACAACAAATTGATCACCAAATGTTTGACGAATACACCGCGACATGACGCAAGGTTGAAGAATACACCGCGACAAGAAATAACATGCGACCAAACAAAAAAAAACAGAACGTTTCAGAGGTTGGTTAAAGTATCTAGGGAACGGTTCGTCCGATATATATTTCATCGCACCGGGATACAGTTTCTAAGAGTATTTAAATCGCATTCTTTTTCTCAAAAAGGCGCACATCTTAAGGCACAATACGCATTGTTAACTCATAATCCAGCACTGAGATCGACGGATTTGATCTTAAGGAACATTGGTTACCTTTGTTAACAACATGTTTTGACGACTACCGCATGCAGGGAGGCAACAAGCCTTTGATATCGCGCCATTAACAACACCGCACGTCGAATCACCAGACGAATCCAAAATCAAAAGATTGACACGGAATCGTCCAGACAGATGTAAAGACTGAATGAGGAAACAAAGAGTAGCGTAAAGCAAAAAAATTCTAAGACAAGGTTGACAAGAAATACCGAGACGAGGTGAAGAAAATCTGTTGAACACGAACAGAAGGATGAATTCAACATTTGATGCAACTGATATCGATCAGCCAAACCTGGGTACAGTTTTCTTGGTGTCTGGTTCATTTTTAGCCGTGATATGTCCGTTAACCGTCCTTGCTAATGTAATGCTTTTGATAGCAATATACAAGGATCCATTTAACACGTTCCGCACGCCGACCGCGTGGTTCCTCGTGGGTCTTGCGATCACAGATTTGGCAACAGGTCTTGTTCCAGAACCAATGGTTACAAGCTGCTATTTTATGCACTATCATCGACATTCCAAAGTGGAACGCTGTGAAAAGATCTTTAACATTGCTGGTATCATTGCCGCTATTACCACTAATTCTTCATTTTTGATAGTCATGGCGTTCACTTTCGCGCAGTATGTGGCCGTTGCATTTCCGCTCAAGTACAAGCGTTTTATCAGCGTTCGAAAGACGTTAGTTTGCGTGGCGTGTATCTGGCTATATTCAACCGTCTTCGAGATGTCTCGAACCGTAGGAGTCCCTAGAGAGTTGCTGGAAAAACTCGACTTATACATCCACTCAACATTATCACTGTTATTTACCATCATAACTTACGCTTTACTTCAGAAAGCCTTCCGCAAACAAATGACGGCAAGATCCGCTACCCTGAATACCACAAATTCAGTAAGTATGTCCACAACGCACGAAGTTCACCCTCGGAAACAGAGACGGAAATCAAAACCAATGATCGAAAGGAATTTCGTGCGACTAAATCTTCTTCTCATTGTGATACTATTGCTGTGCTCGCAGCCGACCGCTATACTGTGGTATATATATTTGTACGCTGATGAAGACACGAAAAAAAGCCACACTCTTTTTGTGGTTCGCGTTATCGCGGACAACACTCTCTACTTGAAGTTTTTTTTGGACCCGTTTCTATTCGCTTGGCGGCTGCCGAAATATCGAAAAGCTTTGAGAACAACGTTGAGCAGAAAGAAGTGAGGAAATGGACACTTATAATTGAAATCACTCAGACACAGGAAATTAACATCAGAATCATTTGCTTACAAATATGTCTTATACCTCATTCACATCAAAGCTTAAAAATATTTTGAAGCTATTCTGTTACACACAGCTGAATTTTTCTTTCTTCATAGAAGCCACTTAAACCGGTGAATGTCGACTTTAAATTTAGCAAATTGAAATACGCTTAGTGACTACTTGAATCCTATAGAAAATTCGACTTTTTAGTTCTCTGTTTCGGATTTTCATGCAGCTAAACCCGGTTTAACTATAAACATGATCCGTTGGTTTGAATGGGGCATAAGTTTCTTTCGGTCAGAAGCTGTTTCAATCAGCTGAGAAAAATATTAAACTGACTTTTCAAAGACATGTAATGGAGGAATATTCTGCAGCCCATACAAAACACCTGGAAATAAATTTCGCCAATAAGAATGATTCCATTGAAATCATTCTGTCGACTTTTAAATTAATTTCCTCTTTTTTTCCTCTTTGCCTTTTCTTATTATTATCATTTTTTTCATTTTTTCTGTGTTACTGAGTAAAAAAATTACAAAATTATCACAAAATCTAATCAGAAATCATCCCTCCTTGGCTGCGTACATTTCCTTGTAGCAAATAGCCAGGAGACATAGGTGTCTATTATGACAAAACCCTGTAAAAGATAAGTTCGTTTTATCCTCCTCATGCATCTTCTAGAGAGAGGCTGATAATGCAGGGAGAAAATTACAAGTTTTAAAATCAAATCTGGGGGAACAGGCATAAAAAGACGTTACGTGGTAAAATTGAAGTAACCGATGAAGTTATAAAAGGCACTCTACAAATGTCTCACGAAAAAACAAAACAGAAAGGTTAAGTTTCATTTCGTTCAACTTACTTCTTCTTCATTTATTTCTAGTGGATTATGCCGCCTCCAAATGATAAGACTGTGGAACTTCTCTACTTTAAATGTGTTGGACACTGCAACAGATGAAAAAAATAACATGAAAAGAGCCGAGCCGATTTCAGAGCAAATATCGATGAGTGTCAAAAGTAAACGGAGATTACATTAGTTCCAGTTATCTTCGATCTTACTTTGGTCTGCCACCCTCTCAGCCAATCAGTTGCAAAACTAAATCCAACCGCCGATTGGAAATCCGCGTTTTCCCGCGCTCGAAAGAGTTTGCTTATTATTATATTGAGATCTGTTTGATTCCTTTTGATTCAGTGTGTTGTGTGTTCTAACTGGCCTTTGTGAATTCTACACTTTAGGTTATGGGACACTCAATCGAATAGCCCTCTGATGCAGATTTTAAATTCTTCTGGTATGGTTTGATACTACTCTGGTTTACAGATTTAATGAATGTAACCGAAGAAGTTACAATTCATAGACCCAACGTTTCGACACGACGGAGTTAATAGACCAAGCTTCCAAACAAAGGTGCTGGTGGTAACACCGATTAGTAGTGATAAATTTAGACTTATCCCAACCAATTGTATGGTTAGTTAGGCATGTGTGCTCCGATAAAGCTGAATTTTCTTTTTTTGGGCGGGGTGGGGTTTATCTTGTGAGGAAGCGATGACAAGAAGAACCAAAATGACAACAGGTGCTAGGAACCACGTTAAAGGCTGCTCAACTTCAGTCACTAAATTCACACCTGTCACCAAAAAACGTTTTTCTTTGGGTGAGATATATGACAAATGTGGTACGAGAAACTTTCCTGAAAACTGCAACCTTATCTGTTTTGATTTGGCCTTGTTCCCGCGAAATGAAAACAAGCAACTGAAATTTTAAAATGCCGCCATTTTGCCTCAATAGTGTTACTATGCATATGGAAATATATTGTTAGTCCTATTCCTTATCACGCGTAAATTTCTTGCTGGTTGAAAGCATGGGCACTCATTTTGCCGCTGTGTCTAGATTGGAGGCTAACTTTCACGCTTTCAGGCTGTAAAAACCAATTTATGACAGAGCTACAGAGCTGAATAACGTCTGCGTATGCGGCTAGGCTTTGGCGCGGAAAACGGATTTTGTGTCCTTTGTATGTTTGATTTTCCGTTCTGTTGCATCTAAGTGTTGTTTCTCTTACTGCTTTTCTTTTACAGAACGACTTCCAGAAACTTTGTACACCCCCTGAATATTTTCACAAAATTAATTTTCTCCTTAAAGCACTGGAAACAGGAAAATGCCTTCAACGACATAGTGCCTTGGTTTTAAATGCCAGCCACTTATTTCTTCGCGAATTTCGCTCACGCCCGCGCTATTGACCGCATAAATGTGATGTACCATTTCGTTAATTAGCCCCAACTACTTATCACACAGTGGCTAAAAGTAATCACACAAGGGTCACATTTTTGACATGCTCAAAACAAAATTATAAATCAAGCAGGTCAGCGGTTGTTTCTTGGGTTTCTCTCTGAAATTTAGCGCGCGAAATTGGTGCGCGGGCGGCCCAAATGTATCCACGTGCGCATGCCCGACGTTTGACCTTTCATTATCACCTTTCCCATGCGCAAGAGGCAAGAATCACATGTGCAAACCGTCCGTTGTCACATGCAGCTACAACTCATGAGATTCTCCACGCCAGTCAATCATCAATTCAAGGTGAAAAAAGCCCCTTAAACTCTTTTATACTCACTAAGGTGGTCTTAATAACCTCATTCAACAGCTACACGACAATCACTTGTAAGAATTTCTAGGTGTACGTATCATATAAATTCTAAGACACTTATCATTTTGTGTCTCTTTATAACATACGATTATACCTGAGAGTGAAAATTTGGACTCAACACTTTCAAAAGGATCCTTTGCAGTATTTCTGGTAAAACATTCAAAGAAAGAAACAAACAATGAGTCATATAATTGGATCTGGAGTCACGAATAATATGATAACATCTCATTAAATCTCTTACTTGTAATGAAATAATTCCTTTTTTTTCTTTTGTAACTTGGGAATGACAAACATGCAAAGTAATGAAATGATCCCCGCAAGAGGATTGTAATTCTTGCAAAAGACGCCTTAAAAAATTTAGGGTTCCATGTGATTCGACAACCGAGCCTCCAAGATACTAATAGCATCCAACTAGTATCTGGGAGATACAAGTTTGAATCTCATCAATAACTAAAATAGCAGTCCACCTGCAAGAATTATTTCTGTGCTAGAATTACACCTCTGGGATTACATGAATAGTCAGTAATAATAAAAATCTACCCCTTTTTATCTGAGATCAAATGAATAACCTGTAATAGGAAGTATTTTTTCACAGGTGTTTGACAATTTGTTTCAATTGTGATAAAAAACCACCCCCTGAATAATCAAAAGGCAGGTGGCAAAATCTGCAATAATAATAACCCCTTATACACTTCAAACGATGAAAAATATATTTTTTAATTTATAATTTCTATAAGTTACAAAAGTTCTTACACTTTATAACTACAGAAGTCGCATTCTTTAGCACTAGACTGAATCAACTCTGCAAGACTGAAAAGATTGTAAAATGTAATGAACTTCAATCATTTATCATGCATGTAATTTTCTATGTGAAATAAAGATGTACATATATCAGCTAAAGATCCTTCATATAAGCAAGGTAACATTACTTTTATCAAAAGAAATTTCTGTGCTGCACTGGCAAAAATTTTAAACACCTAATTACACATCAAGAATGATACATAAGTTAAAAAAGGGAAATAAATAACCATTAAAAAAATTAAAAAGCAAAAGCTTAGGTCTCATTCACAAGATAAGACCTTGTTAAATTCACCAAAAGATGGTTTATCAACCCATCACTGTGCAGCGCTCCCAGTTGCAACCCTTTTGGTTGCCATGGCGAGTTAAAAATATATTTGGTGACTAAAATTTCGACAAAAGTCGCCAAGTGGCAACCAACAGATTTAAAAAGAAAAATTAGAAAAATCTATTGATGTTTAGTCAAATGAACAAATGTACAAATGCCAGTGATGCAACATGAATTATCCTTCCATGGATTTTTTTTTTCCCCTTTTTTGACCAAAAGGCGACTTTTTGAAAAAGGCAACTTGGAGCCTCATTGTAAGCTACAAGGTTCCTATTAGTCCTGCTGCATGCATGTGTCACAAGCTTCATGCAAAACCCTTAAACCTTTGACTGCCAGAAGTGATTAACATGTAGCTTCTCCTTATAACACCCCGGCATACATTATTCAGCAAACAGGTAATGAGAATACTCAAATACTCTATCTGGTAGAAGTTGTTACCTTGATCTAAAATAAAATTTTCATTACTACATTACAAGAGAATGTGTAGCAGCTGGAAGCAAGAATTAACTATCAGATCATGGGAGTTGCAGCCTGCTCACAGGCTATCTTCATCGACTTCTAGTTGATAGCCAACTATGTTTTTCAAAATCATCTTGAAAAGCACCAAATGTAAACCAAACAAAAAGTAGATTCATCAAGAATATACTCTGTCTTCATCCTGAATACACAAGCATGGACACAAACTTAATGTGCCCCAAAAACATACCAACTCCCATGTACACACCCTTAGATTTACTTACTATTTCTTGGTTTCCTCAGTAGCCCCTCCTCCTGCACCGGGCCGTTTTGCACGAAGAGGATTAAACACAGTGGATTCTTGAGTATATAGGTTTTCCACTGATGTAATTGGCTGAAAAATAAGTAGCCAATACACTGATGTCAATAAGGTTTGGGAATAATGAATTTCAAAATCTCATCAATGGCAAGAGCTGCAATATTTTATTGGGTAAGTGCAGAATAATATCAGCTTTAGCTAAACTGGATTTATGTGTGGTTAGCAGACCTCCAGATTCAGGGATCTTTGTTTAACCTTTTGGTAACCTCACACAATTAACCTTTTGACTCCTAAGAGTGACTACCATCTAATTTCTCCATACAATATCACCCATGAATCACACGTTATGGTCATGAGAATAACAGAAATGAAATGAAACAAAGGAAGCCTTTGATTGTTAAACAATTTCTCCTTGTCGCCACCTCAAGAAATGTACAGAGAACAGTAAGTAGAACATGCATACTGATGTACTCAGTTAGATCTGGTGATATACATGTGGATCAAGTTGTTGGAGTCCTGCGCTTATAGGCTGTGATCTAAATAACTGTCATCTCTAGGCACCAATTTAAAATATAGACATTCATTTCGATAGATTTTTCAGTGATTTCACAATTACTATTAGCAATTATTATCATAGTATATTAAAATCTTGTTTGTCTATTAGTACCTGCAAAGTTGCTTCCTTTAGCAATTCCTGTTTTCCCCCAAGCCACTTTAAAACCTACAAATAAACAAAAACAACAATAATAAACTTTACCTAACCCTTATCATATTACATATGATACAACATGCAGTTTACATAGATTTTATACCACCATAATGATTTGATTTAGCCCCCTTGTTCCAATAAGCAGCCCCCCGCTAATAAACACCTATTGAAATTGCTTTTTTTTATAAGCACTGTTCTAATAAGCACCCCTGACACATATTGGCAACCTTAATACAATAAGTGCCCCTTTTCTATTTCAGTGATATCCCTGCTAGAACAAATAGTCTACCATTATTACACAAATTTTAATTTTTACTTTAATATACAATTTCTGCTATTGTTCCTTTTTAGATAAACATCAAAGGTTTCTTGCATACATTCCACTGTTTCTCAAAAAAAAAAAAATAATAAAGCCTTGTCCCTAATAGGTGCTCAGGTAGAATTTTTACCCAGATATAACACCAAATTCTCATAACAAATTTACAGAGAAACATGTTGCAGCAAGAGGGGAGAATTGACATTCAGATCTTGGGAATTAAGGGGTTAACAAAACTGAGTGCCAGCGTGCATTTTAGATATATTTACCAGTAATGTATTCATATACATATATTATTAAATTATAAGGTGGGTATGTCACTCCACATATTCCATCACAAATAAACACACAACACACAAATATTACATAAACACATACAAACAAAGTATCATTCTCCACAGATTGTGAAAACAAACAATTATCTCCATATCATTACACAAGCATTGTTATAACACCATCAAAGGAATGGAATTTGTGGCCCGAAGCAGTAGTCAGCTTTAACTCCTGTGAGTGACCAAGATAGAATTTCTCTATACAATATCTATACAATATCATGCAGACAACTAATGAGAATAAAGAAAAATATAAATTATGGGATTAATAATTGATCCCCTATCAAATTCTCCAAACTAACAGACAATAAGGAGAATTACTAGGGAGACCTTGGGAGTTAAAGGGTTAAGACAATGTCATACCTTGGGTGCAAAGGTATCAGGTATTACTAATGGCGCACTTCTGTCCTGGACAAGATAAACATCCTTAAATGTCTCAAATAAATCCCTATGAAATAACAAAAGCATGTGAATCAGCTAGCATACAAACACTATATTTATTGGAAACAATTCTGTTGTGGTAAAGAAAAACAAAAATGTGGTTAATGTTTACCCTTTAACTCCCAAGATCTGATTGTTAATTCTCCCCTGTGGCTGCTACACATTTCCTTGTAAATTAGTTACGAGAACTTGGTGCTAGATCAAGATAGCAGCTTCTACCTGATAAGTTTGAATATTCTCATTACCTGTTTGCTGAAGAATGTACAAATATTGTAGGGAGAAGTTTTAGGTTAATCACCTCTGGGAATTAAAGGGTTAAACTTAGCTCTGCAACTCATGAATTAGTGAAATTAATATATCAAGACAAAGGGATAACTAAAATATCTGAGTTCTGGTGAGGCATATGTTAACTTGGCACTATGATTGGTCACATTAGTGGGCCATATTTCACTGTATGGCTCACTAAATCAAAAGATTTGTTTGAAGTGAAATTCCCTTCCTTTACTACAGCCCTAAAAAAAGTAATAAGTTATTGACCTTCTTTCCTTGGTCCATACTGTAAGTTTTTGAAACCTCATTTTTCTGCTCAGATATATGGCCTGTGTGCTTCACCCCATATTAATCTAAGCAGAAAAGAATGGGTCCATAATTTACAGCATGGACCTCAAACTTGGTTTAAGTAAGAGGTACATATATTACATGTTCCTCTTAACTATGTGAAATGACTCAATTCATTCCTAGTAAATAAATAAAAAAAATTTAAAAAAGGGATTTAGCATTGCACAATCCACAAGTAAGATGGCTCTTCTTTTTAACTATTTCCAGGTGAAATTGGAATTTAAAATGTTGGTTATTGAAGAAAGAGAAAAAGCAGAGGACCCTGAGAAAAACCCTCAGGGCAAGGATGAGAACTAACAGCAAACTCAAGCACATGTGACACCAGGTCTGGGAATCAAACCCAGGTCATAATGGTGGGAGGAGAGGGTTCTCACCCCTGTGCATCCCTGCTTCAAGAGAGTAAAGACAAGAACATAATTTTTCCTTGCATTTTCAAAACACTCTCAAGCAAGCAGGGGATGAAAGTTAAGGTATCAGCCATGTGGAATGTTTCTCTTTACTAAAAAATTCTCAGAAATAACATCAAAAGAAATGTATGGTAAATAGTAAGGTCAAACAAAGTACCTGCAATCTCTGCGAGGGGCATTTTTCCAAGCATCCACAAGTTTCCCAATATTTCCTACTTCTTCGGTTACATTAAACCCTTGTAAACAGTTCTTTTTGAGCCATTGCTGTTGTTAAGAACAAATTAGACCAAGAAAAATGTAGCTGTTGCCAAGTTGCAATTGCAAGTGATTCTGAGTTTGAGCGCTATTTCTACAAGTAGAGATTCTACGCTCATTGAATTCAATAAATAACAGAGCTAGTTTACAATTCAGTTACTAGAAACGTCTTCACAATGAGGATGTAAACTAAACAGTATCAAAAACGACAGTGCGAGATTTTAAAGCATACAGCTGTTAATACCTAAAAAGTAAAATGCGGAACCTTGTATCCAGTCGTCACTCAGAAATGAAATGTAACAGCAACTTCAGAATACCCCGCAACTCATTTACATGTTATTGAATAAGAATAGCGTCTATTGTGTTATGCCTCGATCTTCAAAGCCTCCCGACACATGTAAGTGAGGCGGACCAAAGTTGCGGGGTATTCTGAAGTTTAGACACATTAACCAAGTAATACTTACCGAGTCAAATTTCACAGAATTGTCGTACGGTTCAATTGCAGAAATTTCTGCTGGGAGATTTTCTCTACCACTTCCTCCAAGCACAGTGAGATTTTCAGGCTCTCTACTCGCCCCGAAATAGTACAAAATTAACACAACCAAGATTACCAATATCAAGCCAATGTACAAAAGGTATTTTTTTCTTCTGTGCCCAACCATGTGGCTCGTGTGAATAGGAGAATAGCTTATCTTCATCGTATCGACATAATTTCCATTGCTAATCCATCTTGGCTTCGGGACGGGGGCGACTAGAACTGAGTTTAGAAACCGCTGATAAAAATTACCGAAGATCTCTTATCGAGGTTGACTTTTCACGATCTTTTCACGTATGGCTGATCCACCGTCAACTTTAACTTCTGCTACAGAGCTTGCAACAAGCACTGTTGAAGATACTGCAATTAAAGACAGTTCTTTAAGAGCCGAAAACGTTGGTCAAGGTACAGTAGGCGTTTCATTCGAAGAGTAATCTCATTGGTAACTTTCAGCTCACCTGATTTACATCATGACATGTCACAACATGTATTCTTCACCCAATTAGATTATTTTTTCCAGCTGAGTAAGTATTTCAAGTGTTCAAAGGAAGTGAATAGCGAATAAGTGTATTTTGTTGTTATGATACTATTGGCATGTGAAATAGCTCATCGGGCATAAGATTTCACCGAATTTCATGACACCACATTATCTGAGACTGAAAACCTTCGAGTGACGCTCCCTCTCCAGGTAAAATTTCCGCACAGCCCCATCCTACATTATGCATTCAGTTCTTGAACAGAGGAAACAATGACAAAAACAATACATTTCCGTTGGGAAAACAGATTTGTTTTACAATATTATGGGGCTGTGCGGAAACTTTACCTATGACAGTATCAGTGGCCACAAAGATGTTGATAATAGTGCATTTTAGAGTTGCGTGCTTGGTTGTCAAGCCTTTCAACAGGAGTGAGGCTGAAGGTGGCCATGTTGTGATAGAGATCAGTATCTCGTTAGTATAATAACAAAATAATTTACAAGATTTGTATCATAACAAGGTCACCTTAAGTCGCATTCCTGTTCAAAGACTTGGTAACCAAGCATGCAACTGTAAAATGGACTATTAGAAACTGATAGGAAGTATTTATCTCGTTGGTAATTTTTGCATCACCGTTTATTGATCTCAACCTATCTCATTTTGTGTGTATGTATGTAGCCAACCTGGCAATTAAAGTGTTTCATCTAGAAATAAAAGCAAAACCATTGTATCTGCAATGCCAAATCTTTCGGCTGGAAAATCCTTCCAAAAACATGTGGGAAATGTTTCTATTTATGTAGTAATTTAGATTTGACCCAGGGGTTTTGTAATTGGCTGGGTGAAGGACATCCCAAAAAAGAATTGTTGTCATTGACTGCGGCTAAAATTTTATTTACCTGAGTGGAAGTTGTCATCTGGAATGAGTTACTCTAGTTTTGGTTTTCTAACTTAAAGTTACTTTGACTGATGACAGTTTTCAAGACTATTGCCACCAGAGGATTCAACCCACTTTTGATCATGAGTCTGTTACTGGACCCTATCTACCAATTATTGATAGAGAGGGTTTTAGAGATCTAATGGAAAGGGGATCCAGACTGGCAAACAGTCCCCTGAGATTCACCACTGATGAGGAGTGCAAACACAGAATGAAGTACAATGTGTTGTTTAACCTTTAACTCCCAAGATCTGATTGTTAATTCTCCCCTCCAAGTGCTCTACATTTCCCTATAGATACATTTTGAGAATTTAGTGTTAGATCAAGATAACAACTTCTGCCTGATAAGTTTGAGTATTCTCATCACCTGTTTGCTGGATAATTCATGGATACTATTGGGAGAAGTTACTTGTAAATCATTTCTTGGAGTTGAAGGGTTAAATTCCATACACAATCTTATTTTCAGGAACTGAATTATCAATGGAACCAGGAGTAAAAGAAAAGGAATACACAACAAAAATTGGATCAGCCAATGAATCTAATGTTACATTAGAAGCATCTGATGTAAAATTAGTAAAAGACAAAGTTTCAGCAGGGACAGCTGTTGATGCTTATGAAGAAATTACAAAGAGTGAAGTCACATCGTTAGATGATTGGGAGGACGTTCATAGATCATGCTTGTCGGAAATCCCACCAATTGATCCAGAAATCTTGAATGATTTAGAGATAAGGGCTAGTGATGTAGCAGGGAACTTGGATCACATGCTCAAAGCTTTAGCCAACTGTTTGAAAGCCATGTCCCAAGTGAGCACAGATTGCCTGAGTGCTTATGATACTTGTGTTGATCATGTGAGCGAGGCAGTGGATGTGAACATTAAATCTATGTACACTCTGATTGCAAGATGTGAAGAACTGAATGCAAGCCTCAAACCAGTTCAAAACTTGGCTGAACAAGTAAAGGAAATTAAGAGAACATTAGATGTTTTTGAAGCAGTTTGCAAGTGACTGTGGACTAAGATCTTCTTTTACATTCAAGGCTTCAGTGCTCTCTGTACAGATTTTTCTGTCAGTGTTAATTTTGTATCAGGGTATCCATGTTAATTAGTTAAGGTTTGTCTACTTTCAAGAGCAAAAATAATATCCCTGCTTCTTCACTCAGTGGCTGTCATCAACACTGACCCTTTGGCCTGATTAAGAGTGACTAGTTACTAATTTCTTGTAATATTATAACTGAATCATTCATTAAGGTCACAAAATAAAAGAAATGTTCACTGTTCAGGTAAAAGAGTTAATAATGTATTTTGAAACGTATGGAAACATCATGAAGAATATACATACTGATTTAAGGGTGTAAAAAGTTATAGCCTGACTTTCTCAATTTTTAGCCGAATTGATAAAATTTAGTCATGGAAAGTCTCAATATAGATAGCTCCTCTTTTTTACCATTTCAATTAACAGTGAAAACAGATCAGCCAGACAATTTCATAAAATTAATTTATTGTAAACCATGTATCACTAGAAACTGTAAATACAGTAAAAAAAAAAAAAAAAAAAAATGCTGTACCAATGCAATGTATGTCCCACAAGCATGCATGGTGATGAATTCAGTGAGCAGTTTTTGTTGCTTAACCCTTAAACTCCATGGAGTGACCAAGAGAGAATTTCTACATGCAATATGAATACAAATGTTCACCAACTGAAGGGGTTCTTGATTGCTAAACAAATTCTTGTTGTCAGCATGTTAGCATGGGGAAGCATGTACAAATTTTACAAACTGTAAAGAAAGTACAAACAAAACAGAACCACACCATAAGGCTTTTTCTTTTATTGTGTGTATTATTATTAGTGTTGTATAATAGGTTGTGGTTATTCAGTGTGGTAAATAGCAATTAGTTTCTCTCTACACAAAAAAACACAAAGACACTGACCACCACCACTGAACCCCCACCAAGTTCAGATCCACCCCAGTTCTGCTCTAAGTCAAATTATTTGTTGGATGCAGACCACAGAGGAAAACTGATCTGAAAGATGTACCTATCACAGCCCTGGAATTCCATCCAATCACAGCAGAGCACAACAGGATAAAGGTGACATGTACTCAACTGACTCCATCACATGAAGAAGACCATCAGTATGCAATAAAAACCTCACAACCCACATCTGAAGTGACTACATTGTGAGACAAACAAATATATCATTCCATTGAAGTATTACTATTGACTGTAAACATATGGAAAATCATATGTGAACTGCAGACAAAGAAATGAATATAGAAACAATCATCACAGTAATGAACATTACTTAAGCAGTAGTGAAGATAAGGCCTAAAAAAATTCAGGCCTATATGGGATTTTGACTCATGACCTCTGCAATACTGGTGCAGTGCACTACCAACTGAGCTAACAAGCCAAATGGGAGGTCATGAATTCAAATTCTATACGGGATCCCTCACCTCCACCCTCAGACAATACCCTGGGTATTTGAACTTTTCAAGATTGGTGGGTTCAAATTCTGCCCCTTAAGGCCAAAATTTCGTTCAAATGCCCCAATTTTAATTTACTAAAAAAATGGACAATGAAATCTGGCACTTGAAAGTGCCAGATTTCATCATACATTTTTTTTGGTAAAAATTAAGATCAGAAACTGTAACTTTCTTGAAAAGGTTTTCTTCTACACCATCTGCTCACCAAAGTGAACTTTTTACATTTCAACACCTCCATATTAAAAGATAAATCATGTGTATTCAGCTGAAAAAGACTTGACAGTTCAGGTTAAAATTCCCCTCTCATTCAAGCAAAGTTCAATTTCCTTCCCCCCCCTGGGCACAGATAACACTCTCAAATGCCAGTGGGTCACCAGGGGGTCACCAGGGGGAGGATGTTGAAGCTTCAAATTAATCATTCTTTTTTTCTTTCATTTGACATATTTAAGCAAGTTAACTGAACTGGAGCTTAACTTGAAAACTAATCACTTATTTAGCCTCCAAGCTCTTCATTAGAGCAATTTATCAGTGTGTTAAAATTATTTTTATTTATTGTTAATCTGTTATGTACAAGAGTGAATTAAATATAAATATATATTTTGAAATGTATGGAAACAGCGTGGAGAATATACATACTGATTTTAAGATGTAAAAGCTATAGCCTAACTTTCTCAATGTTTCACCAAATTGATAAAATTTAGTCACGAAAGGTCTCAATATGAATAGCTCCTCTCTCTTAATATTTAAGTTACCAACAAAAACAGATCAGCCAGAGAATTTCATAAAATTCATTTACTATAAACCATGCATCACTAGAAACTGTAAATATGTAAAACTAAAACTTTTAGAACCCTTTAACTATCAGATCAAATTTGTGATTCTCCTTATTGTCAACCATACAATTCTTATAAAGTTAGTTCAGAGAATTTAGTATTAGATCAACTAACTAGCCCCAAATTGATAATTTTCCTTATTCTCATCACTCATCTGGTTGATATTGTATTGATATTGTAAAGAGAAATTCTGTTTTGGCCACTCATGGGAGTTAAAGTGTTTAACAGTTAAAAAAAAATGCTGTATCAATGCAATGTATGTCCCACAAGCATGCATGGTGATGAATTCAGTGAGCAGTTCAGTTGCCTAACCCCTTAATCCCTTGAGTGATCAACACAGGATTTCTCTTTACAATATCAGTACCATGTTAAGCAGACAAGTGATGAGAATGAAGAAAAACATCAACTAGGGGATTATCAGTTGACCCAATATCAATTTCTTGTATCTGTCATTGTTAGAATTAATGATATTGGAAAGCAACATTCCTCATTCGTTGAGGAAAACACTGAGAATTGTGTTCATGAGTATCTCAGTATTGAAATTACCTCATGTAGGGTGGAGATACTCCTCAACCAATCAACATGACTTATGATCCTCTGAGAGGTAATAAAGTCAAAATTGCCTTAAGCAGCCACCCGCAGGGAATGTCGGGATTCCCGCTTAGGACAGAATTGACTACGACAGGTTCTGTAGACCCCTTTAAGTCGGTGATATCATGTGTGTGAACTTTTCTTTCAAGAGAGCACTCACCACAAGAGATAGCTCGCTTTTACCCATTAGGATCTTCTGCACTTTGTTTTTCCCTTGTCCTAGTACATGTCTTTTTGTTTCCTTTCAATCTCTAGCTCTTCTTCCTGGCATGAGTTAGGCGTTGAGGGCACCTCTGGGCGTGGCATTCTACAGCCCCCGTGTTCCGTGTTTTTTCCATTTAAGCCCAGGCCTCGATCGGTATCGTGTTTATGGAAAGGATGATCTCTTCGTTTTCCTGATCATTTGAAATATTTCGCCTTGTTAGGCCTCCACGCAGATCAAGTTCGCTTGCACATGCGTGCTCCATTCTGTTGTCCTTTGTTCCTACTATACCGTTATTATTACTCATGGTTCTTACGTTGATCATGGTAACAGCGTTCTCTCTAAAGTCACGAGATCCAAGGGGATCTTCCAGAAACTGCCTGAGAGCGGACTGTAATGACTATTTCGTACATAGTAAATAATCGGGTTCAATGCACTACTGAGGTAGTGAATGTAGACTGCAAAGAATGCAAGCCAGGATTGGGCCAATGAACCATTTTCCAAATCCACAATTGCGAAAAATATTGCCGGAACATGGGTAAAGAAGTTGGTAGCGATTATTATGGCGATGGTTTTGCAAGCTTGTAGAGGGCTTAAGTTCATCTCAGCCCACTGAAAAATAATAACATTACGACATTACGATCTTTTTCACGCAGATTCCCGACACCTCCCCCCCCCCCCCCCATTGCCTGTACCCATATAGTCTATTATTACGAGGTAGAGAGTTTGGATGGGAGGGGGGGGTAGTTAGGAAGCCAGAACAAAACACTGCAATGCGCGCAGGTGGAGAGGTAGTGGAAGGGGGGGGGGGGGGAATCTAAACTTGAATAATATAGAAGTTTTAATCTAAAACAGAGCATACATCATATTGACTAGTAACTTTCGATCCTGTCATCGTATACATTTTGGTGTCAGCCAAGAAGTAAAGCAAACCCCACCAGTCCACCATAAGGGCAGACTTCTGGACCCCCCCTTCCCCGTCTTAGTAGACCAGCTGGTGATCTCACTGTACGAAGAGGCTTCGAGTAGCTTTAGTTTTACAAGGTATATTTATCAAACTTTTCACCATAATCCCTTTAGGAAACCTTCGTCAACTCAGGCATATGAAATGTGCAGAGAGTTGACCAGGAATAGGTCATTTAATTCCCTCTTTCCGCCGCGATTTTATCGCGCGAGTCGTCAAGAAGCCAAGAATTGCAACAGAAATGATGAAGAATGCTATGAACGATGCCACAAAATATTTTCCTTGCTCGTAAATTACCGCTCTGTATTCAATGACATGAGCGTTTCCAAGATCTATGTTGAGAAGGGGAATGGAGACGACAATCACGAACCCGATGCCAATCAACCAGATCAGAAAAACGCACAGTAAGGCTTTTCTGTTGCTTTTCCAGACTTTGTATTTCAGGTCATACGAAATGGCAAGGAAAATATTAACGATCATCGCCAACAGCGAGGTAAGGTTGATGGCGATGTAAACTCGGTCAAAGAAACTTGTCATGATTGCCAAAGTCTTCCCTCGAAACCAACTGGCCTCTAAAACGGTGTACATCATGTAAAGAGGCACACAGATGATGGCATTGACCAAGTCAGCCAGAGCGTGGTTGGAAAGGAGAATGTTTGGAACTGTTCGTAACGATTTGAATCTGGCAACGACTGCAATAACAAATCCATTACAGCAGGCAGACACCAAAGTTAACATGGTGGTCAACCCGCTCATTATCAGCTTGGTAAAGAACGGTTTTTCCGAGTACATTTCGTTAATTTTCCTTGAGCACTTTTTATGGCTAACATTTGGTCATTCGCGCAAAGCAAATGAAAGTAAGCCTTTTTCAGGCCTATCAAACACAAAAACGGATCTCTTTCGCAAAACGTCCAGACCTTTTATTCTTGTATTTTTAAAAGAGCCCTGATTTAAACTCACAACCCTTAAGAAACCTCTTTACGCCCTATAATATGACAAGGGATTAGTAAACACAGTTCTCTTATGCAAAACGCCTGGACCTTCCATTTTTGGATGTTTAAAAGAGTCCTGATTAAAACTCCTTAAATCCTTAAAAAAAAAAGGTAGAAATTTGATTGATTAGCTTTGAATGTGACATTTTGAAACTTTTATCCATAATCATACGCTAGATAGAGCATTCAGTTTTCTAGTTAACAGGCACAAACTACTGTCTAACGCAGGTGCCTTTCTTCATGATATACCTTTGAATCAATAAGGTGCTATCTGGTATTCATTATCGAACTATTGACCACCCACGCTCAAATCCGCCTTCAAAAATGATTATATTTTTTCAGTTTTCGACTTAACGTTTTGCTAGGTTCGTGCATACATAATTACTTTCAAATTAATCTTTGGCTCTGTGATCATTTGATTTTTGCGAAGAAAATGGTTTTGGTTATCAAGTATATGGCCTTTTTGCACGAGTTGGTGATGTTTCTTCTTTAATTTGTTTCTTTCATACATATTGAGATTTTCACTTTTTTTTTGTTGTTTCGTTTTATTTTTATTTTCAAATAAGCTTACAAGTCATTTAAATAAAAGTGAACACTCTGCTTTCACTTGCAAAAACGTAGCTCTAAATGCGTAAAAATGAGCTTAAGTAGCTCTACAAAATTCCAAACAAGCTTTATTCATAATAAAGTCGATCACTCTAATAATATTTTTTAAAAAGCCAGTTAGTGGTAAAGTTTTTCTCTGAAGTGGTGGGCTGCCGTCATCATCCGACGATTCAAGAATTCGTTTGATTCGTTTGTAGCTTCGTTCCGTAGAAATTAAACCATCTGCATAAGTGCCTGATGACTTGTTCACAGTGTTTATAGTAATGTTGAATTATCCACCATGGAACATGGCTCCACTGAAAGGACCAGCTGCAGGAAACATCGCGGTTTAGTTAAAACGAAGCCTCTGCTTCGGCCTTCAAAGTGGTGGTTGCAGCAGAGCGAGAAGTATTGTTATTTGCGTCGCTCGCGGCATTGCATATTGAAGGCTTTGAGCTCAGTATCCTCCTCCTGAAGAAACTCATTTAAGGGGCTTTTCTAACGTAAGAAATCGTAAACTTGAGGTTTCGGCCATCTCAAAAAGCTAATTTTAATAAATAATGTGACTACAGAACTCCAAATCCCTTTCAAAATGTTTACACAACCAACGATGAAGCTAAGTTCCAAGTAAACTGACGGGGCAGGAAGAGGAGAAGGCGCGCAAACCCAGTACTTCTGACAGGTTCTTCGTGATTGGACGAAACGTTTACTCCACTCGTGAAATTGTCGTTCCTCTGATTTAATTGGCTGTAAACAGCTGTGAACTGGGTTTTAAGACAACAGATTTCGTAGTGAAAGTCTCAGTATGTATAAAATAAAAAACAATTAGCACCTACTTGTATTCTGGACATGTAAGGGCAGATGTTCTTACGCAGTTTAATTATTTTGCTTGCATTGAAATGTGATGGTTGAGCTCCATCTTTTGTCGCGTTCTTTGACACAGTTCCTTTTCATTAAGGAGCATTTTCCAGGGGAACTAAACAAACGGCAAAGGAAAAAAGAAATCCACGGACTGAGATCGCAGTCTAACGAAAAAAGCTAAAACTAAACGCGATTCGCTGTGTTTCGCTCTGCTCGGATCATAAGGGGATCGTTTTGGTGTTTTTTTTTTTTTTTTTCGCTAAGAGCACACAAAAATATTTCTGAGACAAAGCTAACAGTGAGCAAGGCAGTTATTTAGAAATGGTTTTAGTCTTGTGGCGCATCGAGTTTGCCCCTTTTTTGGTCGAAAGTCGAGGATACTGGGTCGAGGGCCGAGGCGTGGTAGTTTTTATTCATTTATTAGTTATTCAATTTTTTTTTACTTTTGGGCAGAACAGCAATGGCGGATAGTATGGCTTGGCAAAATTTCCGAAAAAACGTATTTAAAAGAAGGAATAATAGCTGAAATTCAGCGATCGCTCTTGATAGAGATTAGATATTCCAGATCTTCTTACTTTACCAATCTTAATAGCAATTTATCTGCTGTTCAAAAATATGATATTTTAGTTACTAAACCCCTTCAGGCAGCTGGTATGTCGGATGATAAAGTCCGCGGCTGAGATATTTTCCGATAAATGAATATTTGACCAAGAAGCAAAGCTTCGAGGGCAAATGTGAAATTTTGAGGACGATCTCTCAGCTGAACAACTACGAAGCTTCTGTATATAACACCAGTAGTAGTTCTGAAGACGGTGGCGAGGCGCATGTAAACTTTGCGGCTTCAAGCCACACGCACCTAGTTTAACCCACCAAACTGCCAGTCTACTAATTGCATAATTTTAATACATTAAAATTTCAACAGCATATGATTTATCGAACTCTCCTTTCACATCTTTTGAAACTCAAATGGCAAAATTTTATCATTTCTCGCCAGCTTCGCTTGATGATGTTTCTTCATTTATAGTAAAGTTCGGATATAATGCGTGCTGTCATTGGTTGAAAGAAATGAATATTTGGCCAAGAAGCAAATTAGTACTATGTCCGTCTATTTCCCAGACTTCTCTCTTGCGTTTTTTGCTAATTGAAAGTGAAATTTCGGAACAAGCGAGCCGGGGAGTAGCAAAAGAAGAACCAAACAAAGGTTTGTAAACATGCGCCGTAATTGACGTTATTATGACGCGAGTACAGACAAAAAGGCTCAAGAGAAAATGAAACGGACAGTCCAAGTTTTAAAGGTTTTCACACTCGGTTCGATTATAAGCATACGGTAATAAACATCAAACACAGCTAACACTCTGTGGTATATGTAGCTTCTTTTTCAAAAACAAAACAGAACAAAACAAAACAGGAATGATGAAAAATGTAACCAAACTGGCATAATTGTTAAAATTCATACAAATCATGACGGTATCAAAGCAACTGTGATCATGCTGAAATCCATCGCGGCTAGCTCATCATGGCGATCTCCGGTCATAGCAGTGAAGCAAGCCTCAGAAATTACATCGGCCGCCCTTCGAATGAACAACTGAGAGCTTGCTCTAACATCCTTTCCGATGAGTTGAGCCGAAGGCCACATCAGTCACATCAGCCAAGTGTTACGGCGCTGTCATCTCGAGCAATCTTTCGACTGTTATTCGTACATAAAATACACGCCTTTGTTTGCTATTGGTCATGTGAAAAAAAACTAGCGTGTTTTTATGAGCGATAATTTGACCGGATTCACTGAAAATTTCCCTTCCAGACTCTGTATGAAGACTGAAAAACTTCAGGCAAAAGTGTCAAATTTTACCTTACGAACAGTTTCAGATTGTGAACCATTGTAAATTGTGAACTTTGATGGTTTGTCATTTTGGACAGCTCTCATCTTGCTCTGCCAATCAGATTCTGTAAACCATTCTAACACGGATTCTGATTGGCTCATTGTAGCGTGGTTTGTGAGAGTATAGAGAATGCTGACGACACTGTTGTTCGCTTTGGAAATTAAGTTTGTTTTGAAAATTGAAAGGAGCGCGTGGGGAATATAAGGAATTCCTTTTTATAAAACAAATAGAGAAGCCTTGTTCTGTTGTAAAGCACGCAGGAAGCGGCTAGAACACTCATGAAGTGGGAGACGTAGTCGAGTGTTTCTCCCACACTTCTTTCGTATTCTAGAAGCTTCCTGCGTGCTTTAGAACAGAACAGAGTGTAGTCAAGGCTTTTCTATTCGCTGATGAAGGAAAATAAAAGCCATTAAGTTGTGACGCTTGTGTGATTATTCAGACTGTTTTGTTGTCATTTTTTCAGTTTTTTATTTCATCAATGCCTCCAAAGTGATACTAATAGTAATAGAGTTTATATTATTTATATCATAGCTAAGTGGCTCGGGCTAAAACGATTCGGGCCCAAAATATATTTATGCAAGTGAACATAAGCTCTATTATATTTCTTCATTAACATTTTAAAAAAAATTAACAGTTAAAAGTTAAAGCGTCTTTCCCTTGATGAGCACCTGGTCAGAACGCTTAAACCATTAGTGGTAACGAAAGAAAACAATAGTTTCTAGGTCAGCAATTTGTACTGTAACAAGGTTAGCCATGATTAGCGACATGATTTCGTCCCGGCGCCGCTCGGATTTCTTCAAGTGGCCAAGCCTGGGGAAAGGAAGTTAGCTTTGCTAATGACCATAGCAGGATTTATATACCAAAGGGATTATATTTCACAAGTATCGTACAGAACGGAGCCTTGCTTTCTTATACATTCCAGAGTACCACATCATCGACAAACGAAAATATTATTATATTGAAGTATTGCTATTGACTGTAAATATATGAAAATCATATGTGAATTGCGGGCAAAGAAATGAATATGGAAGCGATCATCTCAGTAATGAAAATAAGGCCTGAAAAAAATCCAGGCCTGTATAGGATTTTAACTCATGACCTCTGCAATACCGGTGCAGTGCACTACCAACTGAGCTAACAAGCCAAATGGGAGGTCATGGGTTCAAATTCCGTACAGAATCCCCCACCTCCACCCTCAGACAATACACTGGGTGTTTGAACTTTTCAAGATTGGTTGGTTCAAATTCTGCCCCTCAGGGCCAAAATGCCAGTGGGTTGTATGGGGGAGGATGTTGGAGCTTCGAATTAATCATTCTTTTTTCCTCCATTTGACATATTTAAGCAAGTTAACTGAACTGAAAACTAATCACTTATTTGACCTCCAAGCTTTTCACTAGAGCAATTTATCAGTGTGTTAAAATAATTTTTAATTGTTAATCTGTTATGTACAAGAGTGAATTAAGCATAATTATGTATTTTATTTTGAAATGCATGGAAACAGAGTAACAGTATGGAGAATATACAAACTGATTTTAGGGTGTAAAAGCTATAGCCTAAATTTCTCAACGTTTAACCTATTGCAGGAGATGGGCCTATTGATAAAATTGAGTCACAATTTAGTTTGGTTGCCTAACTCTTTAATCCCTTGAGGGACCAAGAAATGATTTCTCCTTACAATATCAGTACCACGTTATGCAGACAACTGATGCGAATGAAGAAAAACATCAACTAGGGGATTATCAGTTGATCCAATATCAATTTCTCGGACCTATCATCGTTAGAATTAATGATATTGTAAAGCACCATTCCTCATTCGTTGGGAAACACTGAGAATTGTGTTCATGAGTATCTCAGTATTGAAATTACTTCATGCAGGGTGGAGATACTCCTCAACCGATCAACATGACTTAAGATCCTCTGAGAGGTAATAAAATCGAAACTACCCTGAGCAGTCACCCGCGGGGAATGGCGGGATGCCCGCTTAGGACAAATTGACTACTACTAGTTCTGTAGACACCTTTAAGTCGGTAATAACGTGTGTATGAACTTTTCTTTCAAGAGAGGACTCACTAGACGTGATAGCTCGCTTAAGCCCATTAGGATCTTTTACACTTTGTTTTTTCCTTGTCCAAGTCTTCCTGTTTCCTTTCAATTTCTTCCTCTTCTTCCAGGCATGAGTTAGGCGTTGAGTGCACCTCTGGGCGTGGCATTCTACATCCCCTGTGTTCCGTGTTGTTGCCATTTATTTGAGGCCAGGCCTCTATCGGTATCCTGTTTATGGAAAGGATGATCTCTTCGTCTTTCTGATCATTTGAACTGTTCCGCCTTGTTTGGCCCCCAAACGGATCAAGTTCGCTTGCGCATGCGTGCTCCACTCTGTTGTCCCTTGTTCCTACAATGCGGTCATCATTACTCATGGTTCTTGCGTTGATCGTGACAACAGCATTCTCCCTAAAGTCGCGAGATCCAAGGGGATCTTTTAGAAACTGCCTGAGAGCGGATTGCAATGGACTATTTCGTACGCAGTAAATAATCGGGTTCAATGCACTACTGAGGTAGAGAATGTAGACTGCAAAGAATGCAAGCCAGGATTGGGCCGATGAACGATTTTCTAAATCCACCACTGTAAATAATATTGCGGGAACATGGGCAAAGAAGTTGGTAGCGATTATTATGGCGATGGTTTTGCAAGCTCGAATGTCGCGTTTTAAACGAACTTCGGCTTGCAGAGGGCTTAAGTTCATCTCGACCCGCTGAAAAATAAAAATAATAACATTAAGATCTTTCTCAAGCACATTCCCAACCCTTTCCCCCGCATTGCCTGTACTCATATCGTCTATTTTTTCAAAGTGGAGGGATTTTGGATGGGAGGGGGGGGGGGTTGTAAAATGCTGCGATGTGCACGAGTGGAGGAGGTGGGGGGCAGGAGGAAATCCAACCTTTGATTTAGAATAACTTTTAACATGCGTGGTCAACTGTACCGCGGGCGCGCCAATGCCACGTTTTCCCGTAGTCCAATGGTCAGTGCACTGGGCTTCGAGTCTGACGACCCGAGTTCTAGTCCTGGCCGGGACAAGGCGTTGTGCCCTTGAGACGTGCGGGAAAACAAAAATGCGAGCTCCGCTTTTAGGCTTGTTTAAATCTATATATTAATCTACAATAGGACATAAATAAGTTTAGAATTAATATTACTTCAAGATTTTAAATACGTCATATTGAGTAGTAACATGCGATCCCGTCATCGCAAACATTTTGATGTCAGACAAGAAGTAATAAAAACAAACCCCGCCAGTCCGCCGTAAAGGCATACTTCCGGACCCCCCCCCTCCTTCCCCCGACTTAATAGACCAGCTGGTGATCTCACTGTACTACCACACAGACAATGACAATACAGCTTAGAAGAGGCTTCGAGTACCTTTACTTTTTCAAGGTATATTTATTAAACTCTTCAATAGAATCCCTTTAGGAAACCTTCCTCAACTCAGACATATGTAATATGAAGAGAGTTGACCAGGAATGGGTCATTTGATTACCTTTTTCCGTCGCGATTTTATTGCGCGAGTCGTTAGGAAGCCAAGAATTGCAACAGAAATGATGAAGAATGCCATGAACGATGCCACAAAATATTTTCCTTGCTCGTAAATTACCGCTCTGTATTCAGTGACATGAGCGTTTCCGAGATCTATGTTAAGAAGGGGAATGGAGACGACAATCACAAACACCACGCCGATCAACCAGATCAGGAAAACGCACAGTAAGGCTTTTCTGTTGCTTTTCCAGATGCTGTACTTCATGTCATAGGAAATGGCAAGGAAAATATTAACGATCATCGCCAACAGCGAGGTAAGGTTGATAGCGATGTAAACTCGGTCAAAGAAACTTGTCATGATTGCCAATGTCTTTCCTCGAAACCAACGGGCCTCTAAAACGGTGTACATCGTGTAAAGAGGCACACAGATGATGGCATTGACCAAGTCAACCAGAGCGTGGTTGGAAAGGAGAATGTTTGGAACTGTTCGTAACGATTTGAATCTGGCAACGACTACAATAACAAAGCCATTACAGCAGGAAGACACCAAAGTTAACACGGTGGTCAACCCGCTCATTATCAGCTTGATGAAGAGTGGTTTTTCCGAGTACATTTCGTTAATTTTCCTTGACGATTTTTTAGAAACACCTTTGATGGTTCACGCTTGCTCATTCGTGCAAAGCAAGTGAAGGTAAACTTTTTTTCCGTCCTATTATATGACAAGGGATCTGTAATCAAAAACAAAAACGGTTCTCTTATGCAAAACGTCTAGACCTTCTATTTATGGATGTTTAAAAGAGTCCTGATTAAAACTCACAATCCTTAAAAAAAGATAGCTGGATAGCTTTGAATGTGGCATTTTGAAATTTTCATTTATAATCATATGCTAGATAGCGGCCGTGGGCATTCAGATTTCTAGTTATCAAGAACAAACAAACTATAGTCTGACGCAAGTGCATTTTTCATGATAAACCTTTGAGTGAATAAGGTATTTAGAGGTATTCAACACTTCCCTAATGACTTCCTATGTTCAAATCCGCTTTCAAAAGTGATTATCTTTCTACAGTTTTCGACCTGATATTTACCAGGCTCGAGCATACCTAACTACTTTATAATTAATATTTGGTGCGGTGATCATTTGATTTTCACGAAGAAAAATGTTGTGGTTATCAAATAGAAAAAAAAATTGGCACCTACTTGTATCCTGGACGTGTAAAGGCAGATGTTCTTACTCAGTTTAATTATTGCGCTTTCATTGAAATGTGATGGTTGAGCTCCGTCTTTTGTCACGTTCTTTGGCACGATTCCTTTTCATCAAAGAGTATTTTCCATGGGAACTAAACAAACGGCAGAGGAAAAAAAATCCATGGACTGAAATCGTAGCTTACCGAAAAATACTAAAACTGAACACGATTCGCTGTGGATCGTTCTGCTCGGTTCATAATGGGACCTCTCGTCATTTTATTGTTTTTTGTTTTTTTTTGTTTGTTTGTTTGTTTGTTTGTTTTAGCTAAGAGCACAAAAATATTTCTGAGAGATAGCTAACAGTGTCAAGGCAGTTTTTCAAAAATGGTTTTAGTCAATCGAATCATTTTTTAAATATTGTTATCACTTTTCAAGTATTGTGGCGCATCGATTTTGGTCGAAAGTCGAGGATATCGGGTCGAGGGCCGAGGCGTGGGAGTTTTTATTCATTTGCTTATTTTATTTTTGGGGGGGAAGGGCGAACAGCGATGGCGGCTAGTATGGCTTGGTAAAATTCTGCGAAAACGTTTTTTAAAAGGAATCATGATCGCTCTCGACAGAGACTAGATATTGCAGATCTTCTTACTTTACTAATCTTTATGGCAATTCATCCGCTGTTCAAAAATATTATATTTTAGTAAATAAACCCCTTCAGGCGGCTGGTATGTCGGATGTTAAAGTCTGCGGCTGAGATATTGTCCGATAAATGAATATTTGACCGAGACGCAAAGCTTCGAGGGCAAACGTGAGATTTTGAGGACCATCTCTTAGCTGAACAGTTACGAAACTTCTGTAAATAACACCTGTAGTAGTTCTGAAGCCGGTGGCGAGGCACATGTAAACTTTACGGCTTCAAGCCACACGCACCTAGTTCAACCCCCAAACTGCCAGTTTACTGATCGCACAATTTTAATACATTAAAACTTCAACAGCGTATGATTTATCGAATTCTCCTTTCATATCTTTTGAAATTCAAATGGAAAGATTTTGTAATTTCTCGCCAGCTTCTTTTGATGGTGTGATTTTCGTTTATAGCAAAGTTTGGATATAATGCGCGCTGTCATTGGTTGAAAGTGAGCGTCTATCATAGTACAAACATGAAGCTGGGCATTAGCTGTTACGCCATCTGCCAATTAATACAATGTCCGTCCATTTCCCGGACTTCTCTCCTGCTTTTTTTCGTTAACTGAAAGTGAAATTTCGGAACAAGTGAGCCGACAAGTAGCAAAAGAAGAACCAAAGAAAGGTTTGTAAACATGCCAAGCGCCGTAATTGACGTTATTACAACGCAAGCACAGACGAAAAGGCTCAAAGAGAAAATGAAATGAACAGTCCGAGTTTTAAAGGTTTTCTCACTCGGTTCGATTGTAAGCTTACGGTAATAAACATCAAACATCGCTAACACTCGTATAGTATATATAGCTTCCTGTTCGAAAACAAAACAGAACAGAACAAAACAAGAATGATGAAAAATATAACCAAACTGGCATAATTGTTAAAATTCATATAAATCACGATGGTGTCAAAGCAACTACCATCATGTTGAGGTTTATCGCGGCTAGCTCATCATGGCGCTCTCCGGTCATCGCAGTGAAGCAAGCCTCAGAAATTACATCGGCCACCCTTCGAGTGAATAACTGAGAGCTTACTCTGATATCATTTCCGATGAGTTGAGTCGAAGGCCACATCAGTCACACCAACCGAGTGCTACGGCGCAGTCATCTCGAGCAATCTTTTTGACTGTTATTCGTTCATTAAATACACGCCTTGAGCAGTTTGTTTTCTATTGGTCATGTGAAAAAAAACTTGCGTGTTTTTATGAGCGATCAGTTGGACCGAATTTCACTGAACATTTCACTTTCAGACTCTGTATGAAGACTAACAAACTTAAGGATTCTGATTGGCTCGTTTTAGCGTGCTTTTTGAGGGTTTATTAAATGTTCGGAGAAATGCGCAAGCCGTGATTGGTTAGAACGAGTTCATTATATTTCCATAAAGCACGCACCTTACGTCACACGAGTGCGCTGTTGAAATATAATGCAAGCAGCCTATGTCATCGGTACGCACGTGCGCAATTCACAATACATTTCATAAAAGGAATGAAAAAAAACTCGTTCCTCGAGAATTGTTGAGTTATATAAGCACTTGGAAATTTTTAAGAACACTCGAGAAGTGCGAGAAGCACTCGCCTCCAGGTTCCTTTTCGCGATCCAGCCATCAGGAGAAAAGGCGCAGATAATTCTGGCGTGTACACGTTTGCAACGTTTACAACACATCGATGCCAAATTGAAATTTTCGGTCAATCCAAAGCCTAAAAATTGAGATGACGTGAAGACCGCCAAAAATCGGTTTGTATTTTAAATGCAGATACGCTATAGGTGGATCACGATACAAAACATAGTTAATACTGCAGGCAGTGAAGGATATAGCACCAGTCACTTTGCTTGATGTTGAGATGAAATCCATGGTCGTCTTCCTTTTCGCTTCAATTCTTGACTTGTTGGCCATGGAGAGGAGTATTGCAGTACACTTGACTCATCTCACTGGATCAGGCGAAATGTTAAAAAAAAACGAGGCGTTTCTAGCGTTAACTGGGACCCTGTTTGTATACGTGACTGAGTGGTTTCCTGCGTGAAAGTCTGCAAGTCTCGAATCAAGTCCGATTTGCTGGAGCCGTGCATATGATTAATCAATATACTTAATAAGGATTGCTGATTATTTATCACGCCCATTAGTCCCGGTCCGTTTGGTAAAACATCTACCGTTACAACGAGAAAATTTAGCTTGAAAACAATTGAATAAGCCGATTCAATCTCACTTTTTTTACCTTTAGGTTAGGTGCAAGAGTTTTGTCGACCTAAAAGGCTGTTTTCAGTAGAAGCAAATGACATAGTGATAACTTCAGCGAAAGTCAACAACAGAGTCAAGTAAGGAGTTGTTTTCCGATCGGTTGTGATAGGAGCCGTATATACCTGGAAGTACCTGATTCATACATAGGTTTATCACTAAAATGCACCTGTCTCAGTCTATAGTTAGTGCATAATAACAAGAAATCATAACATGTGATCATACGTAAAAATTTAAAAACATCGCATTCTAAGCTGATCAACCACATCTGTACCTTTTTTTAAGGATTGTATTAAAATTAAGACTATTGAACATAAAAATAGAGAACTGGCATTGTGTTTGATTAGAGATCCCTTCTCATATAATAGGTCGGGAAAGGTATACTTTTAGTTCTTTGCAAGAATGATCGAGTGTAAGCCTAGAGAAGTGCTGGCCTTCTCCCATAAAAAATAATCGAGGACAACTCACGAAATGTTTGTGGTAAACCCGCTCTTCCTCAAGCCGATAATGAGCGGCTTATCCTCCATTTTAACTATGGTGTCTGCTTATGGTCATCAGTTTGTTGTTGCAGTCGTTGCCAGATTTAGATCGTTACGAACAGTTCCAAACATTCTCCTTTCCAACCACGCTCTGGCTGACTTGGTCAATGCCATCATCTGTGTGCCATTTTACACGATCTACACCGTTTGAGAGGCCAGTTGGTTACGAGGGAACACTTAAGCAATTTATGACAAGTTTCTTTGATCGAGTTTACGTCGCTATTCACCTTAGCTCGCTGTCGGCGATGATCGTAAATATTTTCCTTGCCATTTCCTACGACCTAAAGTACAGCGTCTGGAAAAGCATCAGAAAAGCCTTATTGTTGATGCCGACTGTCTGCAAACCTCGAAACACTACGCAGGCTCGACCGCTGACAAGTAAACGAACGCTCTCGAAGAAGAATGAAGGTAAGCGTTCGCGTGTTTTTCACGAAAAAACAATTTTTGATAGACCGTGTTGAAAAATTTGTCGCGTTTTCACCGATTTATTTAACTGTAATGCGCACTTCAATGAAAAGAGAAGAAATATACTATACGAGCCAAGCGAATGTGAAGGTTAAATTCAACAATTACTGACAAACAATGAGGAACATTACGCGGGAATGATGCCATCAGATTCAAGAGGGCGACGTAGCGCTCGAAACACGTCCATTTTGACAAGATATCTACAACAGGACCAAAATGCAGCCCCTTCTTAAAAGAAATGCCCCATTGCCACATGTTAATTATTTGAAGATAGGAGAAACACGCTCGCTAATGTTCCTTGTTTTATTGCCTTCCTTGACGATTCTTAGAAATGTTACTATTTTTAAAACTGTCATTCATCTGTCTTTACAATGAGCGGTTTTATTTCGAAAAATAAAACACTTTGGCTTTGTTAGGAGAATTCAAAGATGATAAACATCATTAATAAGTGAAAGGGGCAAGCTCATGGAGGATAAATACGTATTTTCTCTCTACACTCGAGTAATTAAACGCCGTGATGTGATTCGTTGCATTCTCTTGTTGCGATTATGCCTCAGAAACCGTTCCTGTCCGCCAGTTAGTACTGGGTTGTTCTGTGGTTTCGCACAAAATTTTGTTTTCAGTTTTACATTCTTAAGTTTTCCTCCTTTCAGACATTTAATATGGCAACGTCTTCGACTTCTACCTCGACCTCTAGAAGTGTAAGATATTGAATCATTTCTGTGGAGAGATGAGGTTAATCGTCTCTTGTTCTCTCCATTTTGTTCCTGTATAGTGACTTATCAGAAATGTTACCCGTTGTTGACAAGATGATAAAATTAATTCTTGAATTATGAATGTACAGCTTTCCATAATTCATAGAAAACTTTGCCTGTTTAGAATTCAGCTAGCCCCAAAAGAATTCTAGTTTATGTCGCAAGAGATTGTGTAAATTGTTTACAGGCTTTCAAAAATAATTTTTGTCGCTTCACAAGGTCTACTTATTGAAAGACAAACCCATTACGAAAGATCTTGGTTTTAACGTCTATATCACGAATTCAATCAAAATAACTGAGTTTTGAAAAACAATGATCTTTCTTGGAATTAGCACTATGACGCATTGCCGTACTTACTGTTGGTCTACCATTAACCACCGAAATTTTTATGTATCTGTCACAAAATGATGCATAGTAAACAATTTAAGTCAAAACTTAAGAATCTTTTTTTTCTTCCCTCGTGTACGGAACACCTGATTAATAGCCTGTCTGCTTTTTCAACGAAACTTGTGGTTGTAAATCCTAGTGTTAAGAGCAAAACTCGTTAATTAAAAAGTGACCGTCACTCCCACTTTAACAGCTTTGAACAAAAGCTTGTTTTGACGAGGGATGTTTCTCTTCTAAACCTAAGCTCGTTTTCCCTGCTGAATTCAGCTAAGACTCACGCGATGAAATTCAAGACCTTCGGTAGAAACCAAATCGTTACAATATGGTGATCATGTTGATTTATCTGCCTCGCTCTTAAAAGTAGATCAAACGGCAAATGTTAGCGCCTAAAACCAGCCATTTTCTTCCCGCGCGCCGGATTATCTGCCAATGATTCTCCTAGGATAAACAATAAATCTAATGTCATGTTCTGTGAAGAAAGTGTATGGAGACCATTGCTATCACAAAATTTTGGTTTAATTGGCATAAGAATAAAGAAAAAAATTTTCATGAAAGAGAAATTTCGTAACAGAGTGGCTGGTTTTAAATGTCAACAGTCACAAAGATGTCAATATTTCGTTGACTAAGAGTACGTGCTTTACATATTGATTACCTACTTATCGAGGAAAACTAAAGAATGAAGACTGTAGTCGAAGAGTTCGGCGCAATATTTTTCTCGAACACAAATTTGGTAAGAATCATCTTTCGGAACGGCAAATGAGATATTTGGATTCTTCCTTGAAAGAGAAGCCATAGAGTCCTAAAGTGCTTACGTCACGTTTCCATAGCACCGGAATTCTGTGGTCTAAACAAACCAATATGGCGTCCCTAGCGTGACACATTGTCGTTGACCTCGAACACTTCAAGAGCTATAATAGCGCATTTTATCCTCCAATAATAGAAATAAGATAAAGAGAATCAAGATAACCTTTGGCCTTACTATTGAAGAGTATAATAAGCGGACAAAAGCACCTGGTGAGCAATAATTCGAGTCAAAACGCCACGGAGACGAAGTTTGCGATGGGCCAGTGTTTTCATCCAGATTGCAATCACACATCTGAAAGCCACTGCTGCCGATTCTTTTCGTTTCCAGACCAGAAAAAACATAAAACACTCTATGATAAGTGGATATCATTTGTAAGGTGAGTATTTTTCGAAAAATATATATTTCGATGCTGTACCATCGATTAGAAATAGCTGGTTTTTTTTTTATCTCAAACTGATTCACGATTAGCTGTTTCTCTTTCTTGTCTTATTTCTTTTCTCGCGGCTTTGCCTTTCCTTGTCTTCAGTCTTGATCTAAGATTATTTAGTTACTAAAAAACTATATGATAGTTGTGAGTATCAAAGCTTTTACACTAACTAGTATTAAGTAACAAGCTCAGAGAAATACTCGCTTCGCATTCACGTCTTAGACTACAAGGTTAAGCATGTGACCAACTAAACTTTGGGTTTTTTAAGCGCAAGTATAGTAACTGCTTCTGTCTTTTTCTTTTATAGGAGAGGAGATAGAAAGCCCAGCAAACATTCGCGACTTTGCAGTTGTCACTTTAAAGATGGGCGAAAAGAAAATATGCCAACCATCAGTGACAGAAACAGGCACAAGCTGTTTGATAGTTTGGACTTGCTGCCAGGTACAGGACCAACACCTCCCAGTACACCTACCCCCAAGAAAAAACGGAAAGTGTCTGCCGAGCCCACGAAATTACCAACTGTAGCATCTGTGCTTGAAGAGATTAAAGAGAACTCTGAACCATGTTCCACTGAATGCTCACAAGAGGAAAAGACAAGTTCCAAAGAAGCTCTGCTGTCAATAGAGCTTGATATGACTTCAACAGAACTTGCTAAACACAAGGAAGTGTCAAGTTACTATAGTGCACACTACTCTGCTAAGAGCTTGAGCCCTGAGGTGATACGGATGGAGACAGGTCTACCCACTAAGGATGTTTTTGATATTGTTGTGGGATATGTTTCAAGATTCAAGGGTGAAATAAACTATTATGCTGGATGGAAGGTTGAGGCGATCACACTTGAGGACCAGATATTTATCACTCTGATGAAACTGAAACAAAATTATACCAATCTACATTTAGCCCAGTTGTTTTCATGCAGTGTTGCAACTGTTGCTAACATAGTACTAACTTTTGTCCATGTTCTGCATTCTCTCCTGTTCAAAGACATCATGACAACTGTGCCATCTAGAGAAAAGAACAAGATGTGTTTGCCATCTTCTTTCACTGAGTACAGCAGTTGCCGCATTGTGATTGATTGTACAGACATTGAAATTGCTGCACCTAAGCTCATGTCCCAGCAGAATGCTACATATTCCAGCTACAGGGGAATGAACTCTTTCAAAGTCATTATAGGGGTTGCCCCAAATGGAGTTATAACCTATGTTAGTGATCTTTTCCCTGGCTCAGTCAGTGACAAGGTCATGGTTAAAGAGTCTGGGTTTTGTAAACATTTGAGTGCTGGTGATCTTGTTCTGGCAGACAAAGGTTTTCTCATCAGCGATGTAGTTCCAAGAGGTGTTTCAGTGAACATACCACCATTTCTCAACAATGGAAAGTTTACAGAGAGTGAGGCAAGGGCGACAAAATCAATAGCTCGATGTCGCATCCACGTAGAGCGTGCAAATTCAAGACTTAAGAGTTTTCGCATCCTTGGCTTCATCCCAGCATTTTTGAGGTGCCATGCTGACAAGCTATGCCAACTGTGCTCAGCTCTTGTTAATTTGCAGTATCCATTGATCAAGGATGGCTGCAAAGACTTTGAATTTGACTGAATAGAACTTTTTTTCAACTAAATTATAGTACAATGAGTTTTTAATATTATTTTTGTATTACTAGAAGCCCTACTGTAACAGATCAAATGGTATTGACATAGCTTTGGTCAAAAATATGATGTGGTCAGTTTTACATTTTTCTGATATTCATCTCCTTTATGTTCATTAATACAAACTACTATGTGTTCTGTGAAAATAGATTATAATGAAAACCAGTGACATTCTTAAATTGTCATTTCAACTAAATCCAGGTCAGGGGCATGTGACCAGTATGGAATTCTTTCGTCCAGTAGTTCCAAGTGTGAAAGTCGTGCTGGCTTAAAGGTTTTACTTTTGTGTCTGTGAAGCTGGGAGCCTGAGTCCAGGTGTATAAAACTAAAGCCACACTTCAATTAGCTTAAGGGATGGTGAGAGGTAGTCAGAAAAAATAACCTGTGCTGCATGGATTTTGTTTTGGCTCTCACCCCTTCCCTTTGCATTGCTATGCAAGCCTACTTAAGTGTGGCATAAGTTTTATGTACCTGGGCCCTGTTGAGTAACCAGGATAAGTGTTACCAGCTACCAGTAGCCATTGGTTGCAAAAAAAAAATTGTTTAAGCTTGCTTTCAAGAAGAATGTAATTTATTATTAAGTTACTATGCTAAATGGAAAAATGTGGGTTCTTTATCTTGTGTCTCTATCTGAGTGTAGAATATGTAATGTTATATTAAGAAATTAATGTATGAAATTTAAAAAAATACCTTTTAACATTAGCTACTGCCTATTTACATTAGCTCCCACTCCCCCCCCCCCCCCCCCCACTCCGATTATGTCCAGCATCTGTGCACCACTTTTCAAAGTTCTCCCTCGGTAATCTTTGGGAATAGTTGATGAAAGTAAAAATCACTCAAGATAGTAATATTGTGCTCCCAAGATTCATCTCGTTCAATCTTGATAACTACACTATCCTTTGTGGTCCATACAACAAAGTAGCAGAATTTGCGCTTTGTCAGGAACATCTGGCCTTGACACTGATGCCAGTAAACATGTGTGGTAGACAGCGTATAATTCCCTTCCTTCTCCTCCAAGTTAAAGTCTTTGTGCCCACAAGCTTCCTTGATTGTCGCATTTCGATGTGTGTAGGGGCACTTACACTCAATCACCGAGTCGTCTCCCACAAGTCCATCAGGGGAAGCACCCAGAACTCCCGACTCGTGTAGCCAAAGGCCGGTCTGTACAGGTGTAAAGTTTGTGATGTTGGTGAAGGATTTCAGGGCCTCAGTCTCATTGTCCTGTCCCCATGCAATTGCTTTAACTCCACTCAAGTTGTATTCCCCAAGTAGTCGCTTGATAAGAGACGGTGTAACTCTTTTTGCCTGGAGGACGGAGCCAAAATTACTGGCAGTCAGGCGGCCTCTACGAGCTTGGTGCCATGCAGGGCTGTTTCGCTGGCCAGCCGTGAGGGTGCTCACAACATTTATGGTTCTCTCCTCTACTTTGGCATTCTCAATCAAGTACTCTAATTGTTTTTCCTTCGTAGATGCCATAAGGAAACCTTCTGAGTAAATGATATCCTCAATCGTCTTGATCGGGAGAGGGGTAGCAGGTTGTGGTTCGGGACTCAAGATCCAGCAGGTCCCTGTAAATTTGCCATAGCGCTTTAGTTCGCTGTACAGCCACATCCGATCTTCTCGGCTAGGATCGCGCGCCAAAGGGCTGTAATCCTTCTTCTTCGGTGGCGCTGGAAACATCTGGCTTGCAGACTGTACGCTTTCTGCCTTTCGCTTTCGTTTCCATTGGCATTGCAGGTCCGTCCTGCTAAGGTTATGGATGCCATAAATAAATATGGCTGCCGCGTGACTGCACTTGAACTCGCCGCGAGGACACTCGCATTCTGTGTTTTTTATTTCAAGGTTTTCATCGAGATAAATCTGATAAAAAGATAATTCGAAACAGACACGTAAGTTGCAATATATATTCCGCAATATAAACATTAAATTGGAGGTGAAATCGGGGTTGGGAGTTCTTCGAATTGAACATACGTGTTGTGATCCCAAATTGGCAACTTACTGTGACTTTGTAGTCCTTACTTTTCATGCTTGCTTGGACTTCACCTTTGATGACTCCCCTGGAATAAATAAAGCTTTGGACATGGTCGGATT
This sequence comes from Pocillopora damicornis, assembly GCF_964200805.1. Classification (NCBI taxonomy): domain Eukaryota; kingdom Metazoa; phylum Cnidaria; class Anthozoa; order Scleractinia; family Pocilloporidae; genus Pocillopora; species Pocillopora damicornis. Next base: position 6,532,203 of record NC_142674.1, on the reverse strand, counting down.
TGAAGTGGTTTTCTCCGCGATCAAGCGATTTCCGCTCTCCAGAAAAGAAAGAAACGAGTGAGCATATCGATAAAGACGCCATGTTTGAAGTATGAGTTTAAACTGTTTAGACCAGAAAAAAATGCCGTCATGGCAACGTGACGTCACACTTTAGGACTCTATTGGTCCCTCGATAAATTGGTAAAACTGATTCATCTCTTTGCGGAACTTTTTATCTGGCTTTCCACCTCGGAATTGCTTGATCACTCCTTGCCATTTTTTCCTCTTAGCTGGTTCTCGAAGATCAAAGCCTTTCTCGTTATTATTACCTCTTAATTCAGTTTTCTTTAATCGAAACACGAGCACTGCAAAACTGACATGTCTATGTCGGGCCCACTTCAAAGCTTCATCAAAATGTTTGCTCAGATAAAAACCATCTCCATCGCTGAAGTCCTGCGCTTTTGCACCTTTCCTCAAGTCAATCCCACTCTCAATTATATCTTTAGCGTGTTTTTGAGATGTACCGTGAAAGAAAAGTTCGTATTCGTCATCTTCTAGCGAATCTGGAAAAGCATTTTCGACTTGATTTTGTGTCCTGTAACACTTCCGCTCGAGTCCACATTTATCAACATTTATTACTTTTACTGCCTCGCCTCGCTCTGGCCAATCGTCTTCAGGAGGAAGATTAAACCATTCATTAACAGTGTCCTCTTTGTATGGAAAGCGGTTGTAGTTGATGAAAATGCTCGGACCATAATGTAGCACATATTTTGAAACGGAGAACTTGAGATACGAGGCGAGATCACACGATGCCACAAACGGATTTCCGAGGTTCGCCCGGCCCAGCCATCCCAGAATCGTAAACAGACGATTTTTCGTTTCTTCGTAATCTTCCTCATATTCTATTTTCAGCTCATTTCTCCAAAGGATCGCAGCACTCATTTTGAAATACAAAGATACGGGTGTCTCATGCTCTGCTGCCATCGTCTCTCAAACGTTGTGCATATCAAATAAGTGCGACATAATATTCTGTGGTCTTGACCTCTGCAAATTCCTAGAAATCTACCCAAATTCTGCGAAATTACATATGCGAACGCTTAGGAGACTTGAACTTTTTGATCTTGTAGGTCTGCTCATAAGGTTAGAATTTTTTCTTCAAATAAGCGTTGTAGCTTTAGCCTTTTAAAAGAATCTGACTTCAAACATCCACAACCTTTCTAATTGGTTGCAATTTCGAACGTTCAGGGCCGTAATCTAACGTATTACAATAACAATTTCCTTTTTACGGTTTCAATCACGGAAGTGTACATTCTCCTTACGTTGAACAGGTTTGATTCGCTCACAATAATTACCAATACATCAAAATTTGCGGATTTCCATTGGTTAATCCTGCCCAGGTTGGCGTGTTTCCAAAGCAAATGTCTGACCTGTCCTAAAAAGAGATGAATAAGTAATGCCCTATTTGGTTTATATTTTCAAACGTTTATCAATTTTAATCGACTTCTACCGCTTTGCTTTCATGTAATCTCGATGAGGGAATTTTTATACCACTCTAAAGTATTTCCTTTTTGGTCAGTAACGTTCGTTTAAGCTTTCAATAGGGGCCTTTGTCAGTAACCATGTATACACCTTCAAGAAAGCCGACTTGATATAGCCAAAGTAGGTTTAAGACCTCGTTTACTGAAACTGAAATGGTTTCATAGTTGCGACTTCATATTTAGGAATAGAGGAAAATCCGACTTTATTTCGAAATGTTGGAAAGAAGCGGCTTCCATGGGCGTTTTTGGAGAGGTATCTTACGTGATTTGCTCTTTTCTTGGACTTCGGCAAAACTTCGTCCTCGACAAACTAGAGATAATATCATCTGAGGACCGCGACCATCAAAGTCTTTGCGACTGGATTGTGACTTTTGTACAAAATAGCTTTGAATCTGTCAGCTTAACCGACAAACGCTCTCCCAGTGCGGAATTGCTTGCCTCAATTGGGTTCGATCATCGGAGTTCAGCCGCTGAAACTATCATGGCGCGCGCACGAAGTACGCAACATCATATCGCGGATTTGTGCGAAATGGTAGAAATTTTCATCGGAGACCAGTTTAAGTATAAAGTTTCTCCATCGTCTGTGACTTGTATGATCCCCTTTCGAAGTAATTTAACAAATACGTGATTTCGACTTTCTATATTTACCTCTGATGTTAAAATCGTTGAAAGTTCAGAGTGCCACGTCGACCTAATAAACCTCGTGACAATAGAATCCCACGCTTACAGTATTTTACGAACGGAACTCGGTAATTCACTGTCGAAAGACGATCAAAATTTTGTCCTATTCCACGGCACAGATCATCACTGAAACGCCTGCGACATTTTATCCCGTGGAATAGATTTGTGTCGACGACGACAGAACAGAGACTTTAGCTATGGATCAGGATTTTATTTGACTGACAATAGGGAGGAAGCAAAGAACACAACAGCGAAACCAGCTTTGTTAGTTTTTCAGTTGAATCGACAAGAGCACTTGACTGATTCAGAAAAATTGAATTTGTTTAATGATGAACGGAGATGGTGCGAAATTGTGACTTCGTTTTGGTCGGGTGTAAAAACAGCGAGGACTCGAAAGAGTTTAGCCGCTTATGACTTGATCGAGGGTTCAGTAAGTACAATGAAAACAAACGAATCGACAGGGGATTTGGTTTTCTCTCCAAAACCTTTATCTTATCAAATGTGTTTAATTTCTGATTCCTGTGCAGATATTTTTAGACGATCTTTTTATTCTATTTTATTTTTCGATATTTGTTAAACTTAAAATAGTCTGAGAGGAGAGAAGAGCTTGATCAACGAAAGCATGATAAATCCCTACCTGTGTTATGCTCTCACTGTATTTGTAAGTCCATAAGATGTCAGCATTTTTCTGTTATACTTACTAATGCCTTTTCGCATCTCATTCCTCAATTTTTATTTTGTGCGCAATTTTCTAGAGGGCCACTGGTTCATCGGTTCATACTGCTATATACACCCTCGTTAAATATTGTTATCATTATCATTAGAGAAAATAATGTCTTTTTCGGGTAGAGAAGGCTCACTTTCAAAGAAAGTGTATCTAACTGAGTAGAACACGGCAGCGAATATCTGCATAAGCAACGAACTATAGCTATCAAACCAAAGTAGCAATATCTAAAAACTTGAATTTTGGCATAAACGAATGCATGAAGCTGAAATTTGGCATTTATGTGCTCAGTAAAACTGTAATATTGACATGAACTGTTCATTTATGGAAAGCTTTTTTATTTCGCTTATTTCATGACAAAATTTCTACCCTGAGAAAAGAATAATTTCATATTGGAATTGCTTTTGGAGGCTTTAAACTTTTATCATTTCACCCAAGTAAAGTATATTCAGTCGCCTATTGCTCCATTACGGAATCGCGCCCATTGAAAAGCGTGGCCCGAGAAAAGTGGGGTACCCATGATGCTTTGCGGGCGCAATGACCTAGGAATGAGGTTGCAAACGCTCACCGCCAACTTCGGTCGCTTTAGATCTGAATTGACAAATTCCCAAACGGGAGTTGTAAAATTTCGCTTTGCGTCCGTTTAGAGACAATGGAGATACAATTGGAGCAATTAGCATTGTTTCAAAGTGACGAAATGCTCTTTTCGTCGGTAAAGAGCGAGGGCCGCGTTTGCATATCAAAAGAGCGTGAAGTGTTCATCCGTAAGCTTATGAGCGTGAGCGTGCACCTACGTGGAGCGGGAATCTACAACGTATACTTAAGCTTTTCGAAAAGTAATTAGACTACCGACGTGTTATCTGAAACTGACGGCAATAACGGGCCAAAAAGGAAGGTAAAATTCCGCACAGCCCCACACACTACATTATACGTTCAGTTCTTGGATAGAGTGACAAAAACAATACTTTACCATTGGGAAAACAGATTTGTTTTACGATAGTATGGGGCAGTACGGAAATTTTACTAAAAGGAATATTTCTGTGATGTTTTGCTTTCTTGGCGAAGTTGATGGTCGAACCTCGCAAATCTGCCGCATTTGAGTCTTAACACAAATTGAAAACCCGGCATTTGAAAGGTAATTTAATTTTACATCTGACCGATTTTTAAACAATATAACCTAATCAAGATAACGCCACTAATTACGTCTATTCTTCTTCGATGAAAAGCGCTACATTTCGGTTGTTTGCACAAGAAACAATACTTTCGAACACTGCGTACACGGGGGATTACATGATTTACAGTCGGATTGACAGGCCTGCGTGAAGTTACGCATGCTCTCTTTCTCTTTTCTAGCTTATTTGCATTTTCCCGTGCGACGTTTTTCAATGGGCACGATTCTGTAATGCGCAAGTAAAATCGACTTGAGTCATAGGAGAAAGAGAGAGGATGATTCTCTGTGGAAAATTTTATACCACATTGTATTATCACTGCAAATACCGATTGCCTGGAGGCTTTTGGCGAATCATGACAACAGATAGCCGATTTCAAAGTTTTCATAAATATACTGCAACAATAAAACCGACAGATATATTCAGTTAGCCTTCGGTATCGAAATATTATAGATTATACGGCAGATTCTTCCTCATATAGGTCAGCTTACGATCCTCATCCCTATGATATGTATAATGGAAACTTTCAAGCTAAACGTTTTCAGCTTGTTTCAATTACGAAAATGCTTGAGAATAATAATTTATGCTGTGCATTGTCTCTTAGATTCATGACATGTTTTCAGTCATCTGATGAAACTCTTTGCGAAGCAATCTCTACAACTCTTTAAAATTTTGGTTACTTCAAGATTTCTATTTTCTTTAATTTGGACGAAGGGAAGATGAAGTCAATCAGTATCCACAAAATGAAGACAGCTTCAGTTTACATATTGCATCTCACTCAAGCATGACTTTCTTAAGCTTGTTGACATGATTCATAGTTCATAATCTATTTATGATCGGGAAAGTGAAACGACAAAGTCAAGTAAATTAGGGTTTTTTCGCTACGTGTATATTGCAGTCATTTGACATTCCGTTTCTATGACTGCGGATGACCGACATAGGGATAAAAGTTCCCGAAGGCTTGTAGCTTAAACTAAGATGATCAACGCGTCAACTACGTAGAGTTTTTTAATTGCTCTCAATAACTGACTCTCGTTCGTGGCACTGGTACTCACGTGCGCGCGTCAACAGATTCATAGTTGTTTCGAAGGAGAGATGGTCGCGGTCTTCTGGCGGTACATCTTCCAAGCAGTCAAGGAAGTCCACAAGAAGACCTAGCAAAGCACTAATGCGATCCCAATTTGAAAGAAATCTCAAGGCGCCATCTTCCAACATTTCAAACTTAGATTTTTCTTTCTCCTTTGACGAGGGAACTTTTCAGGCGATCTTATTGCAAGCTTTTCTTTATGGAAGTGGCTTCGTTTGTGAATAAAGCTTCGATACTTCTTGATCATTTCTAGGGCGCTAAAAATGGCACGCTCAAAATCTTGGCGATCATTATACCTCAGTGAGCCAGAGCTTACATGTGAGCGACTGTACTCCAAGTTGCGTTACTAGAGTTATTTCTTCCTGAATTTCAAGCATTTCGATAGGAATTAAAACGTAAATGATGCCATCAAACAAAAAAAATACCATTGCCACATGTTTATTATTTTAAGATAGGAGAAACACGCTCGTTAATGTTCCTTGTTTTATTACCTTCATTTACGATTCTTACAAATGATAATATTTTTAAAACTGTCATTCATCTGCCTTTACAATAGGCATTTTATTTCGAAAAACAAAACGCGGTGGCTTAGTTAGGAGAATTCAGCGATGATAAACATTAATAAGTGAAAAGGACAGGCTCATGAATGATAAATACGTATTTTCTCTCTACACTCGAGCAATTAAACACCGTAACGCGATTGGAACCATTTCAATGTTCTACAAAAATCTTGAAACGCGTATAAATGCTTCGATAAGCATAACGCTTCTGTCCTAACACCGTATCAACTCAGTACAAAATGACACGGATGCATTCTTGGTTTACTTTGAGTTAAATCCGTTTTCGTTGTTCACCTTGATTTCAACAAATGTCTAGAAATATAATCGAGTGAAGCGTTTTTCTGAAAGTCTCCGCAAAGTCATCAGAAATCAAACACACTTGAGAGGATGAACGTTTTGGCTCAAACGTAACCTCATCCGTAGAGTCGTTCCTTCTCATTGTCCCAACTGGCCCTTCAATCAAGTCATACGCGCATAAGCTCTTTCGTGTCTTGCGGTTTTCTTCCCTGATCGAAATGAGGACACAATCTCGCGCCATTTTTTATCATTTTCAAATAGGTTCAGTTTTTTTGCATTATCTAAGTGCTCCTGTCGATTTACTTGAAAAACTAACAGAGCTGGTTTCGCTGTTGTGTTCTTTGCCCAGTTTAGAGCTTCTTCGCTACTGTCAGTCAAATAAAATCCTGATCCACAGCTAAAGTCTCGCTTCTGTCGTCCTTGACACAAATCTATTCCTCGAAATAAAATGTCGCAGGCGCTTTGATGATCTGTGCCATGAAACAGAACAGTGTTTTGATCTTCCTTTGTCACTAAGCCGACGAGAATCGAACGAATACTACTAGAAGCGAGAGATGGTACTGTCACGAGGTTCTGGATGTTGATGTGGCTAACTGGAACTTTATCATTTTCTTCATCGCTGGTCTGTTCGGGGAGCTGAAACCATATGTTTGTGTAATCGTCTTTCAAAGGGAATCTTGAATCTTCAGGCGAGAGCAAAATGTTGTACTTGAACTGGTCTCTGATAAAAATTTCTGCCATTTCGCACGCATCAATGTGATGTTGCGTACTTCCTGCGCGCGCCATCATGGTTTCAACAGATGAACTGAGAGGATCAAAACCGATAGAAGCAAGCAATTCCTTGCTAGGAGAGCTTCTGTTCGCTGGACTAACTGATTCATAGTTGTTGTGTAAGAAAATTATGATCCAATCACATATCTTAAGATGGTCGCAGTCCTCTGGTGGCATTTCTTTCAGGCGGTCGAGGAAGTCGGGCCGAAGGCCGAGCAAAGCACAGAGGCAAGCCTCATAGGAACAAAACCTGTCTAGATCTCTATCTAACATTTGAAAATCAGTCTTTTCCCTCTCTTCCAAGATTTTATCCCACGCTTTTTCGTGGATTTCTCCGTGGTGAGGCAGCACGGTTAGTGGTAAATGGCGGACAGGAGCGGTTTCTAAGGCTTTATATCAACGCAACAAGAGAATGCAACCAATAACAACAAGAGAATGCAACCAATCACATCATCGCAACAAGAGCATGCAACCAATCGCATCATCGCAACAAGAGAATGCAACCAATCGCGTTACGGTGTTTAATTGCTCGAGTGTAGAGAGAAAATACGTATTTATCATTCATGAGCCTGTCCTTTTCACTTATTAATGTTTATCATCGCTGAATTCTCCTAACTAAGCCACCGCGTTTTGTTTTTCGAAATAAAATGCCTATTGTAAAGGCAGATGAATGACAGTTTTAAAAATATTATCATTTGTAAGAATCGTAAATGAAGGTAATAAAACAAGGAACATTAACGAGCGTGTTTCTCCTATCTTAAAATAATAAACATGTGGCAATGGTATTTTTTTTGTTTGATGGCATCATTTACGTTTTAATTCCTATCGAAATGCTTGAAATTCAGGAAGAAATAACTCTAGTAACGCAACTTGGAGTACAGTCGCTCACATGTAAGCTCTGGCTCACTGAGGTATAATGATCGCCAAGATTTTGAGCGTGCCATTTTTAGCGCCCTAGAAATGATCAAGAAGTATCGAAGCTTTATTCACAAACGAAGCCACTTCCATAAAGAAAAGCTTGCAATAAGATCGCCTGAAAAGTTCCCTCGTCAAAGGAGAAAGAAAAATCTAAGTTTGAAATGTTGGAAGATGGCGCCTTGAGATTTCTTTCAAATTGGGATCGCATTAGTGCTTTGCTAGGTCTTCTTGTGGACTTCCTTGACTGCTTGGAAGATGTACCGCCAGAAGACCGCGACCATCTCTCCTTCGAAACAACTATGAATCTGTTGACGCGCGCACGTGAGTACCAGTGCCACGAACGAGAGTCAGTTATTGAGAGCAATTAAAAAACTCTACGTAGTTGACGCGTTGATCATCTTAGTTTAAGCTACAAGCCTTCGGGAACTTTTATCCCTATGTCGGTCATCCGCAGTCATAGAAACGGAATGTCAAATGACTGCAATATACACGTAGCGAAAAAACCCTAATTTACTTGACTTTGTCGTTTCACTTTCCCGATCATAAATAGATTATGAACTATGAATCATGTCAACAAGCTTAAGAAAGTCATGCTTGAGTGAGATGCAATATGTAAACTGAAGCTGTCTTCATTTTGTGGATACTGATTGACTTCATCTTCCCTTCGTCCAAGTTAAAGAAAATAGAAATCTTGAAGTAACCAAAATTTTAAAGAGTTGTAGAGATTGCTTCGCAAAGAGTTTCATCAGATGACTGAAAACATGTCATGAATCTAAGAGACAATGCACAGCATAAATTATTATTCTCAAGCATTTTCGTAATTGAAACAAGCTGAAAACGTTTAGCTTGAAAGTTTCCATTATACATATCATAGGGATGAGGATCGTAAGCTGACCTATATGAGGAAGAATCTGCCGTATAATTTATAATATTTCGATACCGAAGGCTAACTGAATATATCTGTCGGTTTTATTGTTGCAGTATATTTATGAAAACTTTGAAATCGGCTATCTGTTGTCATGATTCGCCAAAAGCCTCCAGGCAATCGGTATTTGCAGTGATAATACAATGTGGTATAAAATTTTCCACAGAGAATCATCCTCTCTCTTTCTCCTATGACTCAAGTCGATTTTACTTGCGCATTACAGAATCGTGCCCATTGAAAAACGTCGCACGGGAAAATGCAAATAAGCTAGAAAAGAGAAAGAGAGCATGCGTAACTTCACGCAGGCCTGTCAATCCGACTGTAAATCATGTAATCCCCCGTGTACGCAGTGTTCGAAAGTATTGTTTCTTGTGCAGACAACCGAAACGTAGCGCTTTTCATCGAAGAAGAATAGACGTAATTAGTGGCGTTATCTTGATTAGGTTATATTGTTTAAAAATCGGTCAGATGTAAAATTAAATTACCTTTCAAATGCCGGGTTTTCAATTTGTGTTAAGACTCAAATGCGGCAGATTTGCGAGGTTCGACCATCAACTTCGCCAAGAAAGCAAAACATCACAGAAATATTCCTTTTAGTAAAATTTCCGTACTGCCCCATACTATCGTAAAACAAATCTGTTTTCCCAATGGTAAAGTATTGTTTTTGTCACTCTATCCAAGAACTGAACGTATAATGTAGTGTGGGGTTGCATAATGGGCTGATCCAGCCCAAAGGTCGATATTTGTACTTTAATTTCACTTTGGGAAGATTCATATCGTTTTGCATTTCAGAGGTAAATTTTACTTTTCGGTGGCGAGAATAGAGGTGTAAGATATTGAATTATTTCTGTCGAGAGGTGGGCTTAATCATCTCTTGTTCTCTCCATTTTGTTCCTGTATAGTGACTCATCAGAATGTTACCCGGCCGTAGTTGACAAGATGATAAAATCAATTCTTAAATTACAAATGCTCAGCTTCCCATAATTAATAGATATCATAACTTTACTTGTTTAGAATTCAGCTAGCTCCAAAAGAATTCCAGTTTAAAGATTGTGCAAATTGTGTAGAGACTTTCAAAAATAATTCTTGTTGCTTCACAAGTTCTCCTTATTGAAAGACAAATCCATAACAGAAGATCTTATTTATAACGTCAACATCACGAATTCAATAAAAACAACTGAGTTTTGAACAACTATGATCTTTCTTGGAGTTGGCAACATGACGCATTGCCGCACTTGCTGTTGGTCTACCATTAACCACCGAAATTTTTTGATGTGTCTCATGAGTAGGCTCTCTGGATGAAATTTGCTTTCATTTTGTTGACATCATGACAAAGTTTTTGCTCTAAGAAAAAAATAATTTCATAGAGGAATTGCTTTTGGAGGCCTTAAACTTTTATCATTTCACCCAAGTAAAGTATATTCAGTTGCCTATTGTTCGCAAGCAACATCGACTTGATTCACAAGAGAAAGAGAGGGATGGTTTTTGTGGCAAATTTTAGACCAGATTGTATTATCGATGAAAATTGTGTGGAGGCTGTTGGCGAATCATAACAACAGTTGGCTGATTTCACAGTTTTCATATAAATGTTATCCAACAATATCGATACATTACAACTTGTACAGGAGATTCTTCCTTAAAAAGGTCAGTTTATGACCCTCACTCGCTCTACGATATGTCTAATAAAAATTTTCAAGCAAAACGTTTTCAGCTTGTTTCAATTACTAGAACGCTTGACAATTATTTATGCTGAGCATTTTTTTTAGATTCATGACATATTTTTAGTCTTATAATGAAACTCTTGACAAAGCAATCTCCACAAATCTTGAAAATTTTGGTTATTTCAGGATTCCTATTTTCTTTCATTTGTTTGGAGGGAAGATGAAGTCAATCGGTATCTGCAAAATGTAGACAGCTTCAGTTTACATATTGTATCTCAATCAAGCATGACTTTCTGGAGCTTGTAGACATGACTCATAGTTCATAATTTATTTTTTGATCGGGAAAGTGAAACGACAAAGTCCAACAAATTCGGGTTTTTCCGCCTCGTGTATAATACAGTCAGCAGACGGAAAAGGAAGAACTATCGATTTCGTTCCTACGACTGTGGATGACTTACACGGGGATAAATGTTCCCGGAGGCTTGTAGCTTCAACTGAGATGATCATCGCGTCAATTACGAAGCGTTAAGTTGTTTCATTGCTCTCAATAGCTGACTCTCGTTCGTGGCACTGGTACTCGCGTGCGCGCGTCGCGCAACACGCGGAGCTCTATTGCATAACGAGGCCTTCGGCTGAAATCGTTACCACGGAATATAAACTCAGTTTCTTCACATAATATCGGCGGTTCTTTTTGTAGAGTGTGTAGTTTGCCTCAACAGATTTTAAAAAATATGATTGAATGGAGAGTCTTTCGAAAAGTGTCTGCGAAGTCATCAGAATTCAAGCACATTTGATAGGAGGAAGGCTTTCGATCATACACAGTCTCGTCAGACACTTCGTTCCTTCTCTTTCGTCCCACTGGCCCTTCAATAAAATCATACGCACTTAAGCTTTTACGAGTCTTGGCGGTTTTCTTTCCCGATCGAAACGAGGACACAATCTCGATCCATCTTTGTTCATTTTCAAACAGGTTTAATTTTTCTGCATGATCTAGGTACTCTTGTCGATTCACCCTAAAAACTAACAAAGCTGGTTTCGCAGTTGTGTTCTTTGCCCAGTTCAAAGCTTCTTCGCTGTGGTCAGTCAAATAAAATCCTGATCCACAGCTGAAGTCTCGCTTTTGTCGTCCTTGACACAAATCTATTCCACGAAATAAAATGTCGCAGGCGCTTTGATGATCTGTGCCATGAAACAGAACAACGGTTTTGCCGTCTTTGAGTGACATCAAATCGCTGAGCTTAGAGCAGATAGTGCCAGGAGCGAGGGATTCCTCCGTCACGAAGTTTAGAATATTGACTTGCCAAACCTGATTGGCAACTTCTTCTTTCAGGTCGATATTTCTTGGGAGCTGAAACCAGGAATTTGTTAAATTGCTTTGTAAAGGGAACCTGAAAGTCACTGGAGACAGCAACAGATTATATTTGAACTCGTCTTTGATATAAATTTCTGCCAATTCGCACACATCGATATGTTGATGCAGATTTCGTGCGCGCGCCATAGTGGTTTCAACGGCTGAACTCAGAGGATCAAAGCCAATAGAGGCAAGGAATTCTTTGCTAGGACAGCTTTTGTCGACCAAGCCAACAGATTCATAGTTTTTTCGAAGGAAAGTCACGATCCAGTCACGGAGTGTAAGATGGTCGCGGTCTTCTAGCGGCACATCTTCCAAGCGGTCAAGGAAGTCTACACGAAGACCGAGCAATGCGCTAATACGATCCCTATTTGAAAGAAATCTCAGGACGTCATCTTCCAACATTTCAAACTTAGACTTTTCTTTCTCCTTTAAGGCTTTGGCGAGGGAACTTTTCAGGCGATCTCGGTAATTTAGGTCAGTTTCTAGCTTTTCACGATCGAAGTGGCTTCGTTTGTGAACAAAGCTTCGATACTCTTTGATAACTTCTTGGGCGCCGAGGATGGCACGCTCAAAATCTTGAAGATCTTTGTACCTCAGTTTATCTCGCTGCCATATGAACTGAATTCTACGAAGCCAGAGTTTACATGTAAGCGACTGAACTTCAAGGTGCGTCACTAGAGAAATTTCCTCCTGAATTTCAAGCATTTCGATAGGAACGAAAACCTGAAGTTTGCTTTCCTCCTCTTCAGCAGAGCCTTCATCTTTTCTGCCTTCCAGGGAAATCTTTATTTTGTCAGCTTCTTCTTTGAGGAATGTTCTCCTCGCAACCTCAATCCTTTTTGCAGCATATTGAATCCTCTCTTCTGCCTCGAGACGGGGAATTAGTTCTCGAAGCTTTTTGTCTTTCGGCGCTAAGGTTTTGAGATGAGATGAAAGGCATTCGTCGTACTTGCCATCAAGACGGGTTTCTGAGAAACTATTTTCGCGGCTACTGAATTCAACTGGCTGAAGTTTGGTCAATTCTTGATGTACTTGGACGGATGGTGACCCTGCAGTCGAAGAAGTGGCCATGCGAAATATCTAGAAAGGAAGAATCGAATGTAAAATCTTAGTAACTATCCTACATGTTGGAATAGAGATAGAATTGCGTCTCGTGATGGGAGTTTTGTGAACGACGTGTCCAATCAAGTTTGGCGTCAACAAACGTGGGGAGAAAACACATTCCAATCATCCCTTTCGTAGAAATAGGCTTTGTCATAGCCTTCTTGAATGACCATATCCATGACCACATAAAGAATTAAATTCTCTTGACATTGCAAAACGTGTCAGCCAATGAGGATATCGAGTGATCTCATTTCCGGTGGAGTGAATACGCTCCAGCTTTTCTCGGAATCGAGCCAGTAGACGACTACTGACCCGGAAACGACCATTGCATGGGGATTTCATCATAATGCAAAAATATTTCATTCAAATAGGGATGAAAACATTCCATTTACAAACTTAAAAAAGTTCCTATTGAACAGATTAAGATTATGCGTTGGCGAGTGTTACGGCATAGTTAAACCGACAGAAAGAACACTACAGTCCTACAATTCCAACTACTTTATTAAATGATGAGTATGTTCTTAATACGGAGCGAATCCTAAAGGCAATACAGAAATTATCCTCAATAAACTTACTCCATAGGGTTTTTTGACCGCGCTAGATCTGGGTGCAAACATAGAGCGAGCTTTTAAAGTGTCAATAGGCAAAACAAATATGGCGGCTCGAAACGATCGCAAGATTTTATGTGATGGGATCCAGGTTATCCAGCAACTACACCAGTATAATTCATAGGTCCTCTACGTCTGAAAAAGAAGTCAACCGAAAAGAAAATACCGTGGAAAAAAATGCCAAAAGGCGACAGATTCGAAAGTTTACGCACGCTCAGATATAGATCTTGGCGAATTGCTATTCCATGACGTAATGTTTGGCGACAAAGAAAGTCGGGAGCTTATCGAGTAAGGTTTGTCGCGTTTTCTTCGGTGGAATTTCCTAGGATATGCTGGACCTTTAAACATATTTGTGCCCTTCCTGATGACTGGTGAGTAAAAAAAATTCAAAAAGACCAAATTTGAGATAGAGGAGGAAAATACAACATTGCAAAAAAGCGAGGAAACTCCCTTTATAGCCCCTATTTTTTCGGCTTTTAAATGATTGACAAGTTTCCCAAATTGTGAAAATTTTGAGAGATTTCACAGAAGCAAATCGAAGAAAATTAGAGGCAAAACCAAATTATTACTTGCGAGCGCCTCCCTTCGTGGAGCCTTAGCTTAATAACGAAAATCATTTTGTTAATATTTACCACAGCAAACGATAGTCCAAACCTTGCTCATCGTCCTTTAGTGGCTTTTAGTGACCTTGAAAAGCCAAGACATAAAAACTTTCTGGAAAGACAGAACGCGAGCGCGCGTGCCAACTACAGACCACCACAGCCTATGACTTAACTCACCATTGACACAATCTCACAGTTGTCTCCAAATCTCCTCAAAATGAACAATCTTCCGCAATAGCTCTCTCTTTCGGTATAGCTTTCCAAACAATCAGTCACTCCTGACATCAACAACAACAACGACTACACGACTGAGCCCTTATATACATTTACCAAGTATTCCAGAGCATTCCGGAAGCTTACAACACAACTATTTTGGTAGTAGTACACCAAATACGTGACCAAAAAGCATGTTCCAGAAAGTTTCATGGTATGACAGTAGAAAGTTCATGTATGCATCTCAGCATGACTAGGCATTCTAGAAAATTCTAGAAATCTATCTTCACAATTACAAGAGTGCTTCTGGTTGTAGATCAGAAATGTAGTGCGGGAGGCAACGAATTAACATAACAATCTCGTTTTTTCAAGCCGGTCACAAAAATGCGGCGAAAGAAAAATGAGGCGCAAAAAAAATCATAATAAAATGTAGTAAGAGACTATCAGATGGTGATCTTTTTATTGATTGTAATAGGACTGAGTGGAGTCCGATTCGGTCTGTTATTATACATTCAATTCACTGCCTCTTTTCTGATTGGCCGAAAACGTACTGTGAATTTTCGAAATCAGCACCTAGGGCTTCATTTAGCTACAGATTATACAATGATACAACAATAACCATGTCAAGGACATTCAAGGTCACGGGTAATCATGTAACGTATGACCGCGGTGCATGATTTGTAAGTTTTTAAACGTTTGGAAATAAATTATTGTTTCCACTTGCTGTCATGACCACTTTTTTCTTCGTTCGATGTATAGTAAAACAATTATTAGATTCGGTTTCGTGATATCTTTGATAATCAAAGTCTCGGTAAGGTTATCAAGCTCAGCCTTCGGCTTCAGCTGATAATCCCTACCTCCACCGTCATTATTCTGGATATCACAAAAACCTAATCCAATAATTGTTTATAATCACACGAGTAATAACAAATTCGGGCGACCGCACAGCGGGAGTCCGATTTGTTTATCACGAGTATGATTACAGACCGAATTGGACGTCACGAAGTCTTATCAGCAATTAATCGTAAAAATTACAATTTCCGAGAAGAGAAGAATAGCTAAGTTAGGAAAGAAAAGGTAAATTTACATTAAAAGACTGACAAATGAGGCCGTCGAACTTATTGACGCTCGTGTGATTGTTGAGACAGTTTTGTTGAAACTTTTTCGATCAATGCCCTCCAAAGTGACAATAATAGTAACAGAGTTTATATTCTTGGACATAAAAATGTTTTGGCCTATCTCAAAGCTAATTTTAACCTTCGCCGATCGGCACAGGCTGAAAGGAGTCTAAGTCGGAGCCAAGACATATTCATGCTCTATAACATAAACTCTATTGCGAACTATAAACATTAAAAAAAAATGAAAACTTAAAAACCCAAAACATCTTTCCCTACTTGAGCATCTGGTCAGAACGCTCAGAGCATTTGTGGTAACGAAAGGAAACAATGGTTTCTTTGTCAGTAATTGCACGTAGGTACTGTAACAAGATTGGACATGATTGGCGACTTTGTCCCAATGCCGCTCGGATTTCTTCAGGCTGCGAAGGCTGGGGAAAAGAAAGCTAGTTTTGCCAATAATTATGGCAGGATTTCCCGGATTTATATGCTATATAAATAGGGGCTATATTTCACAAAGATCGTACAGAACAAAGCCTTGTGTTTTTAATTTTTTTTTCATAAATTCCAGAGCAATATCTGCAGTATAAAATAGCGAAGTATAAGCCAGAGAGCACTATAAGGCATCAAGGCTGAACGGTAGGAGGCTTGGAAACGAATTTGCCTCGTTCTCGTGTTGATTATCTATTTCTATTTATCTGTTTCTATTCTGCAATTCTTCACGAAAGAGCATGCCTCCACTCAATCGAAAAAGCTTTAAAACTCTCAAAAAAAACATCAAAAATATTTTTGGGCTATTCGTATCGATTTACGCCTGAGATGTCGAGAATTCCGTTTTTTTACCTATTTCTTCTCAAGAATTTTACATTACGCGATGCCTTGAAGGTATAAGTGTCTTCAACATGAAAAGATAAGCTCTCCCTGGGTAACTTGAATCCCGCTTTGAAGTGCTGTTTTGTACTCATCTGCAGAGTAGCTCGTCACAAACCAGTTGAAATTAAATCCTCTTTTTATTATATTTTGACCCGTTGTGATTATTTAAGAAAGTTTCACCCCCAACAGACTAAAGATCAGTGGTTGAGGATCCTTACTTAGTATCAAAATCAACAAATTTCCCAATTTTATTCCACTGTTTATTGCTTAAATTTCCGTTTTTATTTATTTCGTGTAATGAATCAGTGTCACTAAATATCCTTAGATTGATCATATTACTCCAAACTTTTCTTGTTTTTGTTATTGCTGATTGTTGTTGCTGAGATCACAATATTTCTGACGTTTCTACAGACACTTGCATTCATAGTGAGAAAATTACTTTAATTATCTGGCTCTTTTAGCTGAAGAAAGCAATAACCTTTCCTGGTTAATTAAAACATTAAACGTGGTCCCAGTTTCTTAATCCCTTAGCCAGAGACTGATGAAAAGTGTTGCTATGATCGACTTCATCTCGGCCAAAGCTCAGACGAAAAGTGCATAAACTTCAACGCATACAGTGCCATCATTATCTCCTTCGGTGGAGTTCATTAGATCCTCGCCATACCACAAGCGTAACTGTTGGTTCAAGGCAACGGGAGTGGGGTTGAGAGACGACAATATCAACTCTGGAGATAATGAGTTATATGTAGGAATTTTGGACCACTTAGCATTATCACGTACAATGAGCTGGCCTTGTGGCAAAATGATTTGGTCAGTCGAGGTTGTTATGACAACATTAACCAATTCCCGTACCAAGGCATTCGAGCCACAGCCCCAGTAAGACCAATAGGAGACTTCTCGTGTGTTACAAGTTACATAACCGTACAGGTGAACCAGCTTTACGGCAGCCAGCCTTTTAGAACCAGTTTTAGCCGTAAAACTGCCAAATTGGTTGTTCTTGGCGCCGAAACAAACTGGAGAGGTATTTTGCTTGTGCCAAAAAGCTGTAGAATAAATAAAAAATCATTTTTTAAAAAAAATGTTGTTGTTCATCGTGGTTTTATAGATAAATGAAAATATAATCGTTTGTCTCACGATGTAAGAGTCAAGGTGATAAAAAAAGACGATCGTGACGTTTCAACTGCGATACTGCTAGTCTTCCTTAGGCGACGAGGTCGAAAGTTTAAGTGTCGCTATTCATAGCACCTTAGTTTGTTTTCATTGGTGTGTCCATTGCCAGGAGCATAACAGCCACATTATCTTGGCAAGTGACGCTAGAAATATACTTTAAAGATCAGAGCTAATGCCCAGAGGTTATATTTGATGCCACTAGAGAACGGCAATAATGCAAGTTTCTAATACTTGTGCAACCAATTAATATCGACATAGCAACCTCCCGTTGACAGAAACAAAAGGGTTATCAACTATATGAACGGTACTAGGTTAAATATTCCTGGCACTGAAATAGTTGCTTTAGTCGAATTCAGCGATTAGAAAACCTGACCCTGAGCAAATGAACACTGTGAGAAGATGTGTAAACTGATTTCTGCAACAAGTTAAACCACCTACACCCAACATCGCGAATGAAATACCAAAAAGCCCTTAAAGATCTTAAACAGGATGAAACTATCGAGACCCTACCAGCCGACAAAGGTCGTATCAACGTAGTTCTAGATGACAACACCTGACATTATAAAATGAAAACATTGATTAAGACAGGTGTAGTGTCGTATCTTAAGTATGCATTCACCATGGGAATGGATCGGCACGACTGCATCACTGTATGTTAACTATGAATGTTAATGTTGTGAAATATATTATATATGAAATGAATATTTATCTAAGTGTGTTGTAAGTCGTGACCGTGTAACCGGATAAAATGATAGACTTGACATTTGTGAAGAGGATTTAAAGGATATATTGGATTTCAAGGATGTTACGGTGTAATTTAACCGACAGAATGAACACTATTCTCCAACAAACCCAACTACTGTATTAAAAAACTTGCAATATTCTTACTAAGGAGCAACTCCTAACGGCAGTACAGTAAACTTACTAAAGCATTGACAAAAACTATTTGACGCAATTGTTTATGGGTGTGGCACTAAGGAATAGGACAAAGGTCTTTTTGCGGTGTTAGATAGACTTAGATGAGTGGGGTGGGTTAACAGTTCTTGGCGACAAGTGCGAGTTCGGAGGTCCAAGCTTCCAGAATTGAGGAGAGAGAGAGAGATTGTTCCCAATGAAGAGGTTCGTGAAAGGGACTGGTGAAGGGAGTTCAAAGGAGAGGCGTACGTAGACGAGAAGAGAGGCGCTGTTTTAAAATCTCCTAAAATTGGTGATGTAGTGCTCCTGAGGGCGGAGAAAAACAACAAACTGCCAAGTTTTTTCCGCCATGGTCCTATAAAAGCGGTTCACAAGATGGAGAGTGAGAGCACGGTCCGGAATGACTCAGGAGTGGAACTTAGGCGCAATTCAGCTTTTTTTAAAAATTGCCATACCCCAGGAAGGTTCCAACAGCTCGGTAGAAAACGGAGGAAATGGAAATGCTTTTGCGGACGCTGGGAAAGAACATGGGAAAGGCACATCAGACGCGGAAGTAAACATGGAAAATGAACGAGTAGATGTTGGCTATAAGGATCAAGAGATTCGACAGCATCAGGAGATGTGGGGGCCGATGCGTCAGATTCGAAGATCAGCAAGATTTAAGGGCTTTGTTTTGAACTAAGGAGTATTGTAAATAGGGATTTGGTTTCATAGCGACTGATCTACTATTATAAGTCGTGAAGGACGCTTTTGTGCTATTCTTGGAGTGCACGCCTATTTTTGTAAATATTTGGAGTTTTGTTAAGTGCTGGACGATAAAGATCATGTTAAGTGTCCTTGTGAGAAAAGGAAGGAATGGAGTATCGTATCTTAAATTATGCACTCATCATGGGAATAGACGGGCATAACTGCATGCCTATAAATAAAATTGTTGTGAATTGTAATGAAGTGATGTGAATATTGATTAAAGTTTGTTGTAAGTGGTGACCATATAACCGGAATACTGAGAGACATAACAACATATTCCTACCAACTCCTCAACAAAGACTCACGAAAACTCACTGATAAAATGCTCACCTAAAAACGAAGTGGCCATCTGTCGGAAACAATATACAACAAAATCATACCTAGGCACAAACGGCCACTTGGGATCTTCGGCATATCTAAGATACACAGAGCTGGGATACCATTAAGATCCATAGTATCATGCGTAAACACCTCGCTTACAACCTGTCTGCTTAGTTAGCTGAAATCCTGTCTCTACTGACGGTAAACCCTTTAACTCCCATGGGAGACCAAGACAGAATTTTTCCCTACAATATCCATAGAATTTCAAGCAGACAAGTGATGAGATTAAAAAGAAATATCAATTAGGGGATTATTAGTTGATCCAGTAACAAATTCTCCGAACTTAAATCGTTAGAATTGTACAGCATCCAGTAAGGAGAATTACTAATCAGATATTGAGAGTGAAAAGGTTAAGTTAAATTACACGGTCACCAACCCTGCTTATTTTGTGTCCACTATTAGCCACCAAGAATTACAAGTCAACAAAATCATGGTTTTCTTCGACGTAGAATCGCTTTTTACTAACGGGCGTTACGCAAACTTCCCCGCTGTAGGATGATTCTTGTCTTGCTGAGCGTGCGACAACTTGCACAAACTACCGACCTCTTTATATTAGGGTGATTTGTTATTATCAACCGAGTTGATAACGTAAATGGGCTAACGTAAAGATTTTCAAAGTTGACGTTTCAGGCGTTGGCCAACGTCAGAGCATCATTATCATCATCATTCATTCTCCGCGGTACACAATTTTTCCTGACTTCCTCTTTACACAGAACAGCTACATGCAATTTACGTGAGAAATTGAGGAAGACTGAAAACTTCCCTTCCTGGACTTCCCGGTAGGTCGTGGCGAGAACACTGCGAACATCAATTGACTAGAAAGCGACGCATACCGACAGATTAATGGATCAGTTATCCCATAAAGGTGTATATAAGTGACGCTTTGGACCAAGACTTACGCCTGTGAATTCTCTCAAACATTGGCTTCGGTGTGAGCGTGTGGTGAATGAGATCATTTCTGACGCTAAATTGTCCTCGCTGTAACGGTAGATGTGTCCCTAAGCGCAACGGCATCGACCGTGTGACCAACTGGCTGTATAAACAGCCAGAAACTATAATTAAGAATATTAATTAAACATATACGGCTCATGCGAATCGGACTTGAATCGAGACTTGCAGAATTCCATACAGGAAACTGCACAGCCGTACAAAAACACGTACTGCGCGAGTAAATGACTAAAGCACTTCGTTTTAAAAGCAATCGATCTGACACAAGGAAATGAGTAAACTTACCTTCAGCACTTCTCTTCACGGCCAACAACTCAAGAATTGAAACGGACAAGAAAATGAAAATAGATTTCATCTTACTGACTTCAAACAGAGCGACTGGTGTTCTATCCTCCGCCACGAGTCTGCAGTAACTGTATCATGCATCGTGATCCTATCATAGTATATCTAATTTCAAAGGGCATACCAATATAGAGCGGGATCAAAGTCGTCTGCGATTGGCTGAAAATATCTGATTGGAATCGCACTATTGAGATCAATGTTCACATCTTCACTCCAGAATTCTCGGACGCCTTTATCCTTATACTGGCTGGACGACGACAAGGACCCACTTCCAAATCTGAGAGACCCAATACTGTATTTATATAGGTGACGTTAGGAGAATCAAGGGATGTTGGCCATTTAAACCGAGGTTCCTGAAATTCGGGCGTAAACAGCTAGTTCTGTTTTTCTGTTTACAACCATAGAAATGCGTTTTGAGTTTGCACTCCCAGTTTTCTACCGCTACCAGACTCTTTTTAAAGTAGAGACTAATTTATCGTTTCGTTAAAATTTTCACTTTTTACCCGCACAAGCTATGAACATTCTGTTCAACTAAGTCTGTTTTTCGTTCTACTCCACTCTAATTCACTTTAATTTGATGCGAACAAGCTCCGGACTAGTTTGGCTCGGCTGAGGCTACGTAGAATCTACTCCAAAGATAGTTTGGTGAATGCATGTTTAAATCTAACAAGACGAAATTATTTATCAGCGGCAAGAACGTGCAGAGTTCACCTAGTATCATTTCATAATTGCACTCGCCTGTGGCTCATGCAATTACATAAACTTTCAAAACATCCCGTGCTTCCCCTGATCACATGATGCACCATGTTCATGCAATGATCTGTTTACTATTTTCATCGCAAAATCACCTACCAACGCCAATTGTTACGTTTTCGACGGATGCACAGTACTCAAAACACTTTCAAAGGTCTGGAGAATGCAGCTACGTTTTCTTAGAATGGATTGCTACCTACATTCACCGTGAAGGAAAAACCAAGATAAATTTTTTTTACATCTTTCTTCTTTTGGAGCATTTTAGCACTTACGTTGTTGTATCTATTTACGACAAGGATCTATTTTGAAAGAGAGCAATACAGAAATCCCGTATTGAACTCTACAACCTATCTATATATATATATGATATTTTCCAAACAGGAACAAGATATTTTTTATTGAAACTTCTGCTTTCCTTATTTTTCTGGCAAGCCCTTTGACAGTCTAGTTCAACATTTCGTGCAACAATTTTACGCTATTTCTGCATTGTTGCATCTCGACTAGCCTGTAAGCCTCATCTTGGGGAAATTCAATAAAAGTGGAATATTTGTGTACTGTGGCTAATTCCATTCGGGATTTTAGTGAGATGAATGTGAATATCCATGATCTAGATTTGAAGAGATTATATAGAGGGCAATACGAGATTTGGCACTGCACTCCTTCGAACGTCAGGAATTAAAGATAAATAAACAACTTAAACAACACCAAAAAGTATCAAGCTTGGATTGTCTCTCTAACTATTGCACAAATGATGAATTCAAAGGAAACATATAAGCGTTTTCCTAACGGGGAAATTGTTAAAAGTAATTTGCTCCGACAAAAGATTATGATCTTTACAATCTCTTGGCACCGAAGACTTACCAAATCGCGTATACAATATAATTTGTTTCGAAAACAAACATGATTCCTCGGGCTTGCGTTTCGCAACGTTGTTTAGTCAAAATTATATGAAAAA
This sequence comes from Pocillopora damicornis, assembly GCF_964200805.1. Taxonomy (NCBI): domain Eukaryota; kingdom Metazoa; phylum Cnidaria; class Anthozoa; order Scleractinia; family Pocilloporidae; genus Pocillopora; species Pocillopora damicornis. The sequence continues at coordinate 6,509,813 of NC_142674.1, read as the reverse complement.
TTTTCAAATTGCACTTGCACTTAATCAAAGAATAAGCCTACAATACAATACAATACAATACATTTTATTATTATGGCCATATTATACGAGGCTATCCTGTCGTAATATACCATGATAGCAATTACACAATAATAAATAAATATTTACTTGTGCTGCGAAAAAAATATTCTCATGAGTTCAAATTCAGGTTAAAAGATGTGTTTCGATACATTTAAGAAGAGTTTAAAACAAAGTGGGCCACTTTCCCTTTATAAAACTTGAAATATCATTTATGTTCCGAATGTTTTCTGGGAGAAGGTTGTATTTTATTGCCCCGCGAAAGGCGAAAGAGCGTTTACCAGTTGATAATCTGCATTTAGGTAGATTTAACTATGACATGTCTCTAGTGTTGCGTCCCGACACACTAAATCTGTCATGAAATAAATCGCAAAGATAAGGCGGTACCTGCGTTGTTCTACACTTATAGACCATCGTAACAATATTTAATAGAAGTTTTTGACGGACGCCTCGCCAACCAAGGGATTGGCGCGCAGCAGAGATATGAGCAAATTTTTTGATACCTAGGATTATTTTGCAAGCGAAGTTCTGAATGAGTTGGAGCTTAGAAATGTTTGTGCTGGAGGTATAACCCCATACGGTAAAGCAATAGAAAAGCCTGCTGAAAATAAGAGCATTGATAATTAAGACAAGAGTTTTGTTGTCCAAAAGATGTTTAATTCTATTGATGCAACGTAGATTATACACTCAGGCAGCTCGAGGACAGGAGAGGGCTTAATATTCTTCCCCAATAGGACAACATGAGGTAGGGATAATTTTTGCATTGGTTGTGATACGCTACTGAGGTCAGGGATGGCAGCTTGGTGTCGTCTACATAACCCACTGCTTCGCACTTCTTCGGAACAGAGTGGAGGTTGTTGACGTACAACGTGAACAAAGCTGGACCGAGAATGGATCCCTATGCCACACCTACTGTCTGTGGGAGGGGTCGGATAGGACACTGCCGATCCTGACCACTTGCTTGCGTAATGATAGGTAGCTCTTAAACTAGGCCAGAGTGGGGTCAGACACACCCAGTAGGTGCAGCCTCGATAGTAAGTTTTCGTGTTGGATGCTGTCGAAAGCTTTAGACATGTCAAGTAGTACAACAACAGATATTCGTTTTCATCCATATTCTGAAGGAGATGGTCAGTGTAGTGTAGTCGGGCGGTTTCAGTGGAGTAAGACTTTCTATTTCCACTCTGTAAGCCGGATATCTTGCTAATTTTATCCAAGAAGTCCATAAACTGCGTGTCAGCAGCTCTCGCATACCTTTGACATTATCGGTAGGAGGGATATAGGACGGGTGTTTTCAGGGTGATCTAGATCGCCGGATTTGAGGTTTGGGATGACCACTGCGGACTTCCACACCTGTGCAAAGCAATTGGATGCGAACGAAGTAATAATCAGATTGGTAATAATGAGTAGGGTGACTGGTAGACTGTCTTTAAACACTCTAGCGGATACTCCATCAAACCCAGGCGCTTTGTTTGATGGAATATGCTTGACAATCTTTTCAGTGTCCTGTTCCGTCACAGCATGAAACTCAAATTTATTCGTATTTTTGAGATCGTCCGCAGCTGGCACCACGAGCTCGACTGACTCAACTGAGAAGCCATTGTGATGGCATGGGGCCTTAGCTTTAGCGGATGCAGCCACCTTTACCGAAACGTAGAAATCGTTAAATCTGTTCGCTTGGACCACAGGATCTTCGACAGTAGTCAGTGGTGGATCCTTGTTGGCTGGTTCCTTTTCTGCGATTCTCATCTCTCGGTTAGCTTCTTGCCTAAAAGATTAAAAAGCGCTCCAGTGGAGTTTGTCGTTTGTTTCACGCGCCTTTTTTTGCCAGCTGTCGCGGGTTTTCATCAGTTGTTTGATCTCAGGTGTGATAAACGGATTCGGGCGTGACTTGATCTTGATGCGTTTAATTGGTGCGTGTTCACGCAGCGTGTCGAGGAATAACTCATTGAATACATCAACTTGGCCATCGATTTCGTCAAAAATATTAACAACGTGAAAAGGGACACACATCAAGTCACCTAAGTATAACTCAGAGTTGTAGTTTTTGTAGCTTCTGGTGAAAATATAAAAAAGGCCGAGGCTTTAAAGCTTTGAGATTCAATGTGACCGCCACCAAGCAATTATCAGCAACTGCCGAAATATATACTTCGCAGATAGTAATAAAGCTCTTGTTTGTTGTAAGCGCCACATCAATTAACGTCACAGATGTATCAGTGGTCCTTGTTGGTTGTGTAACAGGCTGCGAGAGATTAAGTGAATTGCAGAGATCCATCAAAGCTCGACCCTCAGGACAAGAGGAGCCCGGCAAAATGTCTGCATTTAGGTCACCAGTAACCATACCTTCCATTCCTAGAAGAAGCGAGTCCATAAAAGAGGTGATAAAATCGTCTAGGAATCTAGACATGGATACTAAGTCTGGCCAGTAAGCAGCGCATAGTAGAAAAGATTTTTATTTCCTGTACTGGACTTTAAGCCAGAGTTGTTGAGAATTAGCATCCATAGTTGCTGACAAGTTATCAATGATCGATGCTTTAAATAAGTTTCTAATGAAGACAACGATTCCGCCCCCAGATTTATGCGGACCTTTGTCCTGCCTGAAAATGATATGGCCAGGAATTTGGATGTCGTTATTAGTCGTAAGAGGGTCCATCCAGGATTCAGAGACGACAAATATATCATAATTATCGTGAACAATCGTTTGCTTAACCAGGTAGAATTTTTTGTGTGAAGCCATTGCATGATTTTTAAGTTTTTACGTGTTTAGAAACAAATTATCAGTTCCACTTACTGTCATGACCAGTTTTTTTTTTCCTTCAATGTATAATAAAACAATTATTAGATTCAGTTTTGTGATATACATGATAATCAAGGTCTCGGTAAGGCTTCAGATTCAGCCGAAAATCCCTACCTCGACCTTGATTATTCTGGATATCACAAAAACCTCATCCAATAATTGTTTATAATCATACGAGTAATAACAAATTCGGGCGACTGCGCGGCGGGAGTCCGATTTGTTTATCACGAGTATGATTACAGACCGAATTGGACGTCACCAGGAGCCCATTACTTGGAGCCTCCATGCCAATTGTACCCTTGAGTCAACCCTGTCCCGTATCTTCTTATTTTTAGAACTGAGATATGTGAGTATTTCTCCGACTACTTCCGCGAAATCAGCCAAAATAACTAAAGATCTCCTATTATTCATGCTCTGAGGCCGAGATTTCTCTAACACTTGGAAATTTTTCTCTTCCGAAAGCAAGTCCCAAAGCAAGGGCTGACAGAGTCGATGACCAGGAGAAGCCTGGTGAGGCGGTGCACCATTTACTGATTGCCTGACAGGGATTATTTTACCTACTTCGATTGGACTCATCTAAATTTTGCCGCAATAAAATTTTCCACGCTTTGACGGTTGTTTTGTACTTACGCGAGATGACACAGAGTGCATGTACCATGTCTGAAGCACCGATCGATTGAAATAAATGTACTATTTACAATTAAAATACGTCTCATTTTAAAACTTTCGCTCCGATGAAGACAAAATGAGTTCACAAACCTGCAGCACCCCTCTTTACAATCAACAATGTAAGATTAAAAAGGAACAGGAAAATGAAAATGGATCCCATCTTTAGATTAAGCACGGCGACTTGGATAGTGCACGTGCTCTACAGTCTGCGTTAACTCTGGAATGAGCCACTGAAAATTACATTTCTTGCAGTATGTAAACAAAACTATTCGGTTCCGGGTGTTACTAAACCGTGAATCAGCAGACGCGAAAGCTCCGCAACCAGCAAAATCTGAGAAAACGATAGCCTTTTTTTTGGTAAAAACCAAAGTAATCAAATAGATAAAATTGAAACTGAAATGCTTCACACTGTTTGAAATTTCGTTTTCGGGTAGAAAGAAGGTTACCTTAAAAATGATGTCTTTCTAAAGTCCTTGACGTTCAACTAGACATTATTGACTTGCATTATGGCTATATTCACCATGCAAGGGTATGTAATGTTATACAGATCAATCAGCGGTCACCTACCCCGAGTGATCGTAATTTGAAAGCTCTAACGGTTTGGGAACCGCGATATCCAAATTAAGCCTCATCCAAAGGCTCTCAGCAAAGCTTAAGGGTAAAATTGGCATTCTTTAATTCAATTTCATTACACGTGACCCTAGAATGAGGAACACAAGTGTCAAGTAACATTATCGCCCGTGATGTACGTGGAGTTTTGGGATGATCAGAGCGTCCGGAGCGAGTTTAGAGCGTTTTGCTTCCGGTGGATTCGTTCGGTTGGCGTTACTCACAGACAGATCTCGGAAAGGATTATGCAGAGGGCAGAACAGATGAACTAAAACCGTGCGGAGCTTAATTAAGTTCATCTCAGCTCGCTTAAAAAATTGAGGAAATGAAATGAAGTTGAACTCATGAGAAACGTAGAAATATCATTCAAGTTTTGTTCTCCCTTTTGTTGATAAGCCATCCCTTTCTTAATCGATTAACGAGTACAATGTAACGTCAGGTGTCACCTGTTTTTGCATCACATGTTTTTGCACCGGTATGGACCAGCTGCTCAGTTTATTTGACTATATACACAGATGAAAGCGAAGTGCTTATTTAATATTTAGTTAAATGAGATGAGATTATTTAACAATTGGCTCGATCTGTAAAGAAGAAAACGCAAAAGTAAACAAACGTAGGAATTTGTTTGGCAATCAGGAGCTTCTTGAATTGGTGATTAATTTCTTTATTGTCGTGACCTTATGTATGATTCAAGGGTAACACTGTAGAATTTAGAAGCCAGTTACCCATACCCGGCTAGGAGTTGAAAAATTTGGGCATGCAACAGCTTATGCGCTTTCAGGTTTGAAAATAGTTTCGAATTAGTGATCCGTTTGGTCTTCGTTTTAAACGCCTTTTTTGATTTCAAAGCGTAACTGCTTTTACAATCGACAGAAATGACCTTTCTTGATAATATATATAATTATTCTTCTTTTTCAGTCGTTTCCGTCAATTTGCCACATTTTACACGCATTTAGAGGCTCGAGGAGAAGATGAATCCCTAGGCTTGGAAAGAAAGAAACTTGACTCGATTAGAAAGCAGTTACTCTTTTATTTTCCTTGTGAAAATTGCTTTTGTTACATTACATAGCATAGAGCTGACCAAACATGTATTTGCTCTTAAACGGGGTTTTTACCTTTTTTATTCTATTATCAATACTATAATAATATTCTAGTTTATGATTCCATTACATAAAAACTATGAAAAGTTTTGCTACGACTACTTGCTGCTCACTGAAGCTCAGACGAAAATTGCATATACATCAACGCAAACGGTGCCTCCATTGTCTGCCTCGCCAGCATTCATCAGATCCTCGCCATACCACACTCGTAACTCTTGGTTGTATTTCACGTCGGAGGGGCTGAAAAAGGAGAGCACTAACTCTGAGGAAAGTGACTCATATCCAGGAACCTTGGACCATTTAGAACCATGATGTTCGATGAATTCGTGTGGCGGCAAAAGAACTTGACCGCCTGAGTTTGTTATGACAACATTAATTTTGCCCAAGCCGTACAAGCCACAGCCCCAGTAAGACCAATTAGAGACATGTCGTGTGTCACAGGACACGTACCCGTAGAGATGAACCAGCTTCACAGCGGCCAGTTTTTGACCAGTTTTAACATTGAATCTTCCGCACCGTCCGTTCTTTGCGCCAAAACACACCGGCGCGGTATTCTGCTTTTGCCATCTATCTGTAAAGTAAACAGAAATTTGTTTCTCATGTCAATAAAACATGTTTGTCATTCGAATAAAAAAACCAATTGTAGTAGTAAAATTCAGGGAAGAAGATTACTGAATATCTATTCAACCCGACGAAGCTGTGAAAGCCCTATGCTGATAAAAGGAAAAGTTAATTCTTCAACCCAGTTCTTAGTATTGTTTTCCAAATGCAAGTCAAAATTACATATGAAAACGGTTTAATTTTTAACTAGGGAGACAAAACAACATACAGTCTAACCTTTTCTTATGGCCTTCCTTCGTCCCAGGAGAATTATAGTATATTTTCTTCGCAAAGCCCACTCTAATACACACATCTCTAATCGGACATGGAAGACTAAATTTCGGCCATAGAGAGCAAATACCGTAAAAATCCAATTAGGCGCCCTCGTTCCAATAAGCACCCCTCGCTAATAAGCGCCCCGCTCGAATTAGTTTTTGTCAATAAGTGCCTCTAAACTGATTAGTACCCTTATACGGGATTTAAACCCATGACTCCCTGCGATGCTGGTACAGTGAGCTAACGAGCCAACTGGGAGCTGGTCACTCTGTTGGTTCATAATAAACCCGTCAAGTAAACAATTAATGAATGTGAATATATGAAAATCATATATACGGTAAAAAATCATATGCGTCAATGTGCCGTGGTCTATACAAAGCAAACTTGTTATTCGTGTCTGTTAAGTCACCTCCTGCATAAATTATTTGCATTTCCGCTTTTTCTTCAATGAATCATTGGAAGATTTCTCTTCTTTGTTTTTTGTCCTTTTACTACTTTTCCTCAGGGTTACGTAGAGGGTTAGACCAAAGAAGGATTTTTATGGACAGCTTAATTCAATGTTATTCCTGAAAATTGGTCTGGACAGTCATAGTGGTGTATACAAGTGACGATTCTCATGAAATTCTGCGTCACCAAAAGGCCTTCTACGCTGCAAATTTTCACCAACTAAGAGGAAAAGACAGGGACCAACCAAACAGCAGGAAAAGCAGTTTAGAACATCAAGAGCACCGACAGTCAAACGTCCTGTTTTGGAGAGACCGGCTGGAATTTCAGCACAAGATTGTCTGAACGCGCGTGGTGAATGAGATCATTTTATCTACTCTGAATCTGCTTATATAACTGTTGTGACGCTAAATTGTCCTTGCTGTAACGGTAAATGTGTTCCCAAGCTCAACGGCATCTACCGCATGATTGACGAGCGAAGTCACGAACCACGCTTTAGACCAAGACTCGCGCCTGTGAATTCTTTCACACATATGCTTCGGTGTGAGCGTGTGGCGAATGATATCATTATATCTATTTTGAATCGGCTTATCTAACTGTTGTGACGCTGAACTGTCCTCGCTGTAACGGTAGATGTGTTCCTATGCGCAACAGCATCGACCGTACGACCGACGGGCTGTAGAAACAGCTAGAAATCCTATTTAAGTATATTAATTAATCATATATACGGCTCATGCAAACCGGACTTGAATCGGACTTTGCACGAATCAGCCGTGCAAAAACACGTACTGTGCGTAAACGACTGAAGCACTTCGTTTTAAAAGCACAGGGAAATGAATAAACTTACCTGCAGCACTTCTCTTCACGGCCAACAACCCAAGAATTGAAACGAACAGGAAAATGAAAATAGCTTTCATGTTAACTTCAAACAGAGCGACTGGTGTTCTATCCTCCGCCACGAGTCTGCAGTAACTGTATCATGCATCGTGATCCTCTCATAGTATATCTACTTTAAAAGGGTATACCAATATATGGCGGTATGAAAGTCGTCCCACTTTTCAGGCCTGTGATTGGCTGAAAATATCTGATTGGAATCGCACTATTGAGATCAATGCTCACATCTTCACTCCAGAATTTTCGGGCGCTTTTATCCATATACTGGCTGGACGACGATAAGGAACCACTTGCGAATCTGAGAAGCCAATACTGTATTACATAGGTGGCGTTAAGAGAATAAAGGGATGTTGACCATTTAAACCGAGATTCCTGAAATTCGGGCGTAAATAGTTAGTTCTGTGTTTCTGTTTACAACCATAGAAACGCGTTTTTTTTTCGAGGCGTAGCCGAGAGCAACTCTAGCTTCTTGAGCCATTTGTTTCGTTTATGACGGATGCACAGTACTCAAAACACTTTCAAAGGTCTGGAAAATGAAGCTACGTTTTCTTGTAATGGATTGCTACCTACATTAATCGTGAAAGAAAAACCAAGATAAATTTGTTACTTAATTTGTTACAACTTACGTTGTCGCATCTATTTAAGTCATGGATTCGTTTTAGGAGAGAGCAATACAGAAATCCCGTATTGAACTCTGCAACCTATCCACGAATATGACATTTTCCCGGCAACAGGAACAAGATGTTTCTTTGCTTAATTAAACTTCTGGTTTTTTTTTTTTTCGACAAGCTCTTTCACAGTCTAGTTATATTTCGTGCAACAATTCTACGCTATTTCTGCAATTTTGCATCTCGACTTGTCTGTAAGCCCCATCTTGGGGAAATTCAGCAAATATGGAATATTTGTGTATTTTGGCTAATTCCATTCGGGATTTTAGTGCGTCCAATACCCTATCTTTTGACCAACCGGTTTGCAGATGAATGTGAATATCCATGATCTAGATTTGAAGAGATTATGTAGAGGGCAATATGAGATTTGGCACTGCACTCCTTCGAACGTCAGGCATTAATTAACAACTGATTCATGCTTTAGCGTGCACTATCGAGTTATGTAGCACGTGGGAAGTTTGGAGAGCACGAAAGAAGCGTAAGAGTTACCCGAGGCAATACCCGAGGGCAACGCTAGCTTCTTGAGTGCTCTCCAAGCTTCCCACGTGTTCTATAACTCGATAGCTAAAAGCATGAACCAATTGTTTTATAGCATAGCCGGTGGAATTGTGCATCAAATCCGAAGTGAAAAGCTACAACAATATCAGAAGTGATTGTTCGTGGTAAGCGAAATATTAAGCAAAATAGGAATTGGTTTTATTTCAAATTTTCTGTTGAAAGCTCGAGTTTTAAGCTCGGAAAAATTTACGCTTACCTTTGAAGGTTGAAACAGACCAGTTTGTCATTTGTTTGGTTTTACCAGAGTGTCTTTCTGTCAAAAATTGTTGCATTTCACCCTCGGACAGTGAAGCGAATCGTGACGGCGCTGATGCCGAGTCTCCTTTTCCGTTGTTTTTCTCTTTTACTGCCTCACTTAAGAACTCTGGCCCAAGGGAAAAGGTCGGAAAATTCTCTTCGTTTTGGAATTCTGAATTTGATTGCGCGACTCTGCTAGCTATGTTATAAAATAGCTAGCAGAGCCGCGCAATCAAATTCAGTATACGTAAGCGTGCTCAAAATTCCGATAGTTCACGCTGATAGCGTGAGCAAATTGCTTCGCCAGAAATTTTTTTTTTCGCGCGAGCGGCTATTGTTAGCGCGGGGAAAAATAATATATATTTCGCGACAACAATGGATACAAACAGACTCGGCTCACCAGTCCCAAAACGAAGACAATTTTCCGACCTTGTCCCTTGGGCTAGAGTTCTTATGGAAATAATTGTTAAATAAAAGCGCCATTCTTGAGCGTGATTTCTTTTTTAAAAATAAAGAATTTTTTTATTTAAACTGCAGTAAAATAAAACTCGAGCTTTCAACAGAAAATAAAAAATAAAACCAATTCCTACTTTGCTTGATATTTCGCTTACCGCGAACAATCACTTCTGATATTGTTGTCCGTTTTTCGCGTCGGATTTGATGCACAATTCCATCGGCTGTGTTATAAAACAATTGGTTCATGCTTTTAGCTGTGCATTATCGAGTTATGGAGCACGTGGGAAGTTTGGAGAGCACTCAAGAAGCTAGAGTTGGGAAAATGTCATATTTATAGATGGGTTGCAGAGTTCAATACGGGATTTCCGTATTGCTTTCTCCTAAAATGAATCCTTGACCTAAATACAACATAAGTTGTAACAAATCAAAGCATGAACCAATTGTAAATTAATGCCTGACGTTCGAAGGAGTGCAGGGCCAAATCTCGTATTGCCCTCGACATAATCTCTTTAAATCCAGATCATGGATATTCACATTCATCTGTAAACCGGTTGGTCAAAAGATAGGGTATTGGACGCACTGAAATCCCGAATGGAATTAGCCAAAATACACAAATATTCCATATTTAACTGAATTTACCAAAGATGGGGCTTACAGACAAGTCGAGATGCAAAATTGCAGAAATAGCGTAGAATTATTGCACGAAATGTTGAACTAGACTGTGAAAGAGCTTGTCGGAAAAAAAAAAAAAACCAGAAGTTTAATTAAGCAAAGAAACATCTTGTTCCTGTTGGGAAAATGTCATATTCATAGATAGATTGCAGAGTTCAATACCGGATTTCTGTATTGCTCTCTCCTAAAACGAATCCTTGACTTAAATAGATGCGACAACGTAAGTTGTAACAAATTAAGTAACAAATTTATCTTGGTTTTTCTTTCACGATTAATGTAGGTAGCAATCCATTACAAGAAAACGTAGCTTCATTTTCCAGACCTTTGAAAGTGTTTTGAGTACTGTGCATCTGTCATAAACGAAACAATTGGCTCAAGAAGCTAGAGTTGCTCTCGGCTACGCCTCGAAAAAAAAAAATGTTTCTATGGTTGTAAACAGAAACACAGAACTAACTATTTACGCCCGAATTTCAGGAATCTCGGTTTAAATGGTCAACATCCCTTAATTCTCTTAACGCCACCTATGTAATGCAGTATTGGCTTCTCAGATTCGCAAGTGGTTCCTTATCGTCGTCTAGCCAGTATAAGGATAAAAACGTCCGACAATTCTGGAGTGAAGACGTGAGAATTTATCTCAATATTGCGATTCCAATCAGATATTTTCAGCCAATCACAGGCCTGAAAAGTAGGACGACTTTCATACCGCCATATATTGGTATGCCCTTTTAAAGTAGATATACTATGAGAGGATCACGATGCATGATACAGTTACTGCAGACTCGTGGCGGAGGATAGAACACCAGTCGCTCTGTTTGAAGTTAACATGAAATCTATTTTCATTTTCCTGTTCGTTTCAATTCTTGGGTTGTTGGCCGTGAAAAGAAGTGCTGCAGGTAAGTTTATTCATTTCCCTGTGCTTTTAAAACAAAGTGCTTCAGTCGTTTACGCACAGTACATGTTTTTACACGGCTGTGTAGTTTCCTGTAAGGAATTCTTTGAGTCTCGATTCAAGTCCGGTTCGCATGATTAATTAATATACTTAAATAGGATTTCTAGCTGTTTCTACGGCCCGTCGGTCATACGGTCGATGCTGTTGCGCATGGGAAGACATCTACCGTTACAGCGAGGACAGTTCAGCGTCACAACAGTTAGATAAGCCGATTCAAAATAGATAAAATGATCTCATTCACCACACGCTCACACCGAAGCATATATGTGAAAGAATTCATAGGCGCGAGTCTTGGTCCAAACCGTGGTTCCTGACATCGCTCGTCAATCATGCGGTCGATGCCGTTGAGCTTGGGAACACATTTACCCTTACAGCAAGGACAATTAAGCGTCACAACAGTTATATAAGCAGATTCAGAATAGATAAAATGATCTCATTCACCACGTGCTCAGACAATCTTGTGCTGAAATTCCAGCCAGTCTCTCCAAAACAGGACGTTTGACTGTCGGTGCTCTTGATGTTCTAAACTGCTTTTCCTGCTGGTAGAACCGCAGTAAACCAAAAACCCTGGACGGTATCAGAAGATCGATCAAGATAAAGACCGCTCTAATCTACTCTGGGAACTCAACTGCCCACAAACTCTATCGAAACAAAATATCAAAAAGTATCAAGCTTGGATTGTCTCTTTACAATTGCATAGATGATAAATTCAAAGAAAACATATGAGCGTTTTCCTAACGGCGAAATTGTTAAAAGTAATCTGCTCCGACAAAGATTATGTTGATCTTTATAATCTCTTGGCACCGAAGACTTACGAAATGGCGTATAAAAGAGGATTTGTTTCGAAAACAAACATGATTCCTTGCGTTCCGAAAAGTTGTTCAGTCAATTTATATGAAAAAATTTTCAAATTGCTCTTCCATTTAATCGAAGAGGCCTACTGGGCTGTGACTAAAGGTGGGACTGGGACGTGGGACTCGAACAAGACAAATACAACAACAAGACAAATACAATTAAGAAAAAATAATAATAAGTCAATGTCAAAAACACCTTGCTCCGAGTGCATGCGATGCATCTGGTGGCTGGGTGCTCCAGCACGCAATCTTACTAGCAGAAAATAATTGGGATGCATTTTTTTTCTCAACCCTTTGGCCATAAGAGTGACTAACATCTAATCTCTCCTTACAATATCAGCCCTGAATCAAACGTTAAGGTCATGAGAATAAAGGAAATGATCACCGATTAGAGCAGCTTCTGATTTTTCAACAAATTCTCCTTTTCAGCACCTCAGGAAGTTTATAGAGAACGGTATGAAGAATATACTCTCTGATGTTAGGGTATAGAGGGTTATGCTTACCATTTCAATAAATGGAGCACCATCGTCGACACTTTCAATATCCAATTCAGTGGGAGACTTCACTTGAAGTTCTTGTTCCAATGCTAACTCTGCTTCTCTCATTACTAGCAAGAAATCCTTCACACGGCTTATACAACTGTTAATGGCATTGGGAAAGAAAAAAAGAAACAAACAAACAAAGAAAAAATTCTGAGTTACCTTGAGGAATCAAACCTCAGACCTTCAGATTCCATGGCGTCATACATATAAGTCAACAATCACCCGACATGTGACTTTAAAATCTCTCTCCTGCTCCACAGTTTCCTTATAGTAAACTGTGCGATAATGATAATAGACGATCAAATTATAGGCCAATGAATTTTTTGTTCTGTACAAGAGCCCTATTTCCTGATTTTCGCAAATCTCCAAAGTAATAAACGACTGAAGAAAGAAACGCTACGATTTTCTCATTGATTTTTCGCCTACTTGCATCTCTCTAAACGTGAAATTTTCCATTCCTACAAAAACACTCGAAAGTTTTTCACATTTTTCACCTTTCTTGATCAATCATCTTATATAAAGAGCTAAAAAATGTAGGTTTATTTCGTCAAGTGATCGCCTAGAGCAAGAATTGCGTGACAGGTGTAGTTGAAAGAAACTTGTCACAGTCGCAGATTTTAAAAGACATCCAACACAAAAATACGGTAGTGTCCAAAGATTTTTTTGATGATTTTCAGAGATGAAATAATAGGTTATAAAAGGTAATTAAGATTAGTGTTGTAGCTTTCTGATAACGGGAGATATTTGACCTCAAAATTGTCAAATATTTGGATGAATCGAAAAGTCTAAAAACACAGTCGTATATTTGCCTCTGTTGATTGACAAGCCGCCAATCAAATGGACTTATACTTGCGGCGAACATTAACTAAGGATGTAAAAATATGTGTGCAAACCCTCAAAGTAATTGATTAAATACCATCGCAGTGAGAGCATCATACATCTTACCTATTTTGAAGCGATTTCCTCGGTGAAAACCAAGAAAAACCGGGGGTGGTCTATCTCCCCACGGAAAAAACCAAAACAGATAGTTTGTCTTCTTGAGTTTTGGGGTAGACTCTTTAAACTGACAAAGTTTCATTGAAATCGGTGAGACGGCATATGGAACAACTGCCCGGTGCTCTCGTGGACACGCTCTTAAAAAGCGCTTCAATGGAGTTTGTCGTTTGTCGTTTGTTTTACGTGCCTTTTTTTGCCAGCTGTCGCAGTTTTTGATCAATTGTTTGATCTCAGGTGTGATAAACGGATTCGGGCGTGACTTGATCTTGATGCGCTAAATTGCTGCGTGTTCACTCAGCGTGTCGAGGAATAACTCTTTGAATACATCAACTTGGCCATCGATTTCGTCAAAAATATTAACAATGTGAAAAGGGACACACATCAAATCACTTAGGAATAACTCAGAGTTGTAGTTTTTGTAGCTTCTGGTGAAAATATAAAAAAGGCCGAGGCTTTAAAGCTTTGAGATTCAATGTGACCGCCACCAATCAATAATCAGCAACTGCCGAAATATTTACGTCGCAGATAGTAATAAAGCTCTTGTTTGTTGTAAGCGCCACATCAATTAACGTCACAGATGTATCAGTGGTCCTTGTTGGTTGTGTAACAAGCTGCGAGAGATTAAGTGAATTACAGAGATCCATCAAAGCTCGACCCTCAGGACAAGAGGAGCCCGGCAAAATGTCTGCATTTAGGTCACCAGCAACCATACCTTCCATTCCTAGAAGAAGCGAGTCCATAAAAGAGGCGATAAAATCGTCCAGGAATCTAGACACGGATACTAAGTCTGGCCTGTAAGCAGCGTATGGTAGAAAAGATTTTGATTTCCTGCATTGGACTTTAAGCCAGAGTTGTTGGGAATTAGCATCCATAGTTGCTGGCGAGTTATCGATGATCGATGCTTTAAATGAGTTTCTAATGTAGACAACGATCCCGCCCCCAGATTTATGGGGATCTCTGTCCTGCCTGAAAATGATATGGCCAGGAATTTGGATGTCATTATTAGTCGTGGGAGGGTCCAGCCAGGATTCAGAGACGACAACTATGTCATAATTATCTTGAATAATCGTTTGCTTGACCAGGAAGAGTTTTTTGTGTGAAGTCATCGCATGATTTTTAAGTTTTTACATGTTTAGAAACAAATTATCAAATAGATAAAATTGAAACTGAAATGCTTAACGTTGTTTGAAGTTTCATTTTCGGGTAGATAGAAGGTTACCTTAAAAATGATGTCTCTCTAACGTCCTTGACGTTCAACTAGACATTATTGACTTGAATTATGACTACATTCACCATGCAAGGGTATGTAATGTCATACAGATGAATCAGCGGTCACCTACCCCGAGTGATCGTAATTTGAAAGCTCTAACTGGTGTATGTTAGAGTGCTCTTCGAATAATGTCTGCTGTGGAACCAGAACGTTGTCTCATCCTTGACGTCCGTACTAGCTCGCTCGAAGTAGATAAATCGTGCCGAGTTTCCGTTCTCGCAAGCCGACTGGTCTCTACCGGGTTACTTTCCCCCGTTTTGTACGCTTCCCGCGAAGTCCAGTTTAGTGCGCGAAAACCCATCGTTACACCCGTAATGTTAAAGCGAAGGGACAACCTTCATTAACAAGATCATCGATCCTCTATAAATTGTGTTAGTTTTGAAATAATACGTAACAGTCTCTTATTATGGTTAACCCAATGAGAACGCAGTATCTTCTTGTCTCTTATGAATAACTGTGGGCTCATTGTAGATCTTTTGCTATTAAATTATCGTTTTCTTGACATTGATTTTATAAGATTTTGAGTTCAGATCCAGGGAAGTTATCTTTCTGCTAACAGTCGAATTGACACACGGCACTATTAAATTTTCAGAAAAGATTAAAAGTCATTTTTTTCCCTGGGGGTATACATATTTTCAGCATTCGTGGGACCGGACCCTTGAGTCCAAACGAATGGTTATAAAACGCGATTTTACTTGAATTTTGGTCCACAAATTTGGCAGGCCTGGTTACTCTATTGCAATACGTTTGATTTATGTTGCCACCGACTAAAACTTAAAACATAAACATAAACATTTTATAGCAATGTTATCTTGGGTCGGCTTATACGTACTGATCATTTTTAACAATTAAAATTCAGGAGCTGCTCCGTGGCAGTTCCTTAACTTTACTTCCTTCTTGCGTTACTAATCTGCATGACGTAATTTTCCATGTGAAAACTGATCCAGCCTATTTTTTTTTTTTATTAGAGTGCTAGGATATAGAGGCTAAACAGGACTCGCCACACAGCTAGTTCATCAAAAGTTTCTCAGAAGAAAGTCAAGAAGATAGTTCATCTCGTCAACTCATCAGTTCTTTCGACTCAGTTGAAAGTATTATTTTGACATTTGATTTTCTTGGTATTATCATATCCTATGGATAATAATACGGCACCCTACTTCAACGAGTCCCGCAATGCAACGGTACTTTCAGATCATCTGCACGAAGTCAGCAACCAGCTTGAGACAAACAACACGGAAGTTGCAAAATTGATTTCCATTGCAACAGTTATCGTCCTCATCAACAGTTTGGTCCTTTATTTATTTTTCAAGAATAGATCTCTGTGGACCGTTTCAAACTATCCACTTTTCAGCTTGGCAACTTGTGACTTCTTCTGCGGAATTGTAGTCATTCCTCTATTTACAATAATGTCTTTTACGCCATTGGTACAATCCCAAGGTGCAACAAGGTTCTATCTGGGATTTTTGGTAACAGTTCTTCACAACTTCATAGCCATCGTCACTGTTTACCACATAGTTATTGTTACGGGGGAACGTTACATGGCGATTAAATTTCCATTTAAACATCGCGTTCTTGACCAAAAGAACGTCCTAACAGTGCTAATTACTGTCTGGATTTCCTCGCTTCTAATATCATCAATTCCATTTACCTGGATTCATAAGATATATCCAGTAAAAAAGCCAGTTTCTTCAAGGCTAGCATTCGGTTTCACTATATTCTGCTCGATATTTGTCTTGGTTCTACCCTACATTTTTTTGATGTATGCATTCGCTGACATGTTTAAAGGCGTCTATGGTAAACCAAGGGATAAGCATCAACGTAGTTATGATTCCGGAATGGCTCTGCGCCGCAGTAGAAGCATTGAAAAACATTCAGGTAGCGAGTTTAAGTGTCTAACACAATTCGTCATTATTTCGTCCGTATTTCTGATTTGTTGGCTTCCTTGGTTTGTGGTATTTCTGTTACACCAGTTGTCCTTCGACACCTCTAAATTGCTTGTACCGTCTCAAGTGGCGCTTTTTATCCGCTACATGACCTCAGTTGTCAACCCGCTGCTTTACACTTTTCTAAAAAGAGACTTTTTACAGACTCTTAAACTTACCTTCAGGAGACGCAGGCAAGTTTCGCATTCAGTTATCTATCCTAATGGGAACGAGACATTGCAAACGGAATTCAACCATTCTGGAGTGTCAGTCACTCATTCACGTGATAGGCAATCTTCCAAGGCGGTGAATTTAGGCACCATCCAAGAGGGTGAGGGGCATTTTGGTGACAGTGAGTGTTGATAAACCCCAAGTAATGTACTAACGGTGAACAGTCCTAAAAATTGTTTGGAGTTTGTAATTGTGATGACAAAGGAGGTAGTTTTTATTATTTTCTTTTCTTTTTCAAACAGTAGAGTTTGCATTTTATGAGCAAATGATGTCGACCGACAAAAAAAATTTTGTCAAATTTGAGTTTGGCCGTGAACACAAACTATCTTATTTTATCTATATGCAGAGTACCAACACTTTACGTTTTGGATTGCTCTTCTTCGTGAGATGTAATTCAGTTTAGGCCACGGTCAAATCAATTGATCAACTTCTCGGCCAGAAGTAAGCCTGTGAGTTCGGGCTCACACTTAAACCGATTAAAACTCGTGTCTAATTTGCAAACACAAGGTAGGTTCGATTTCCGCCGCTCTCTCTTGCCTCCTTGAAGGGAAGAACGCAAGCTATTATCCCGAGCAGTTTTTAAACCGAATAGGTGACCAAGCTTATTTCAAAATCCGCCATAAGATCACAGTGCTTGACATGATCAGCTCATTTAATTTTAACCGGGTAAATGTCAGCTACTAGATCTGGAGTTTAAAATTACGGAGTAACTGGGAGAACTCTGTACATGCATGGATAGCAAACCCGAGTATATTTACTTTGTAAAAAGTATAAAACTAACCAATAGGGTTTATTCTGATTTCATGAACAGCATTTAAACTTTTTGACGAAGGTCATCATATTATAGATGAGTTTTGATTATATTGATAAAAGCAGAGTGCAGAAGGTCTCAATAGGGCTGGCCGTTGGCCGTAAAACGGCCAAAAAGTTTAGCTGTTAGACGTATGAAAATTACATTTATTAAAGCTTTCCGGAATAAGAAAGCTTAGGCATGAGCGAAGTCGTTTTAAATTGCTACAGAAAACGTTAACACTCTCGGCTAAACTGAGTATTTCATAACAACCTCTACCGGCCATCTTACGAACTGTTCTTACATGGGGAGTGATAGGCTGGAGCATGATGGAGTAAATAAAAACAATTGATGTACCATAAAGGTCCTGATGGGGAAAGAAACCGGGGAGTCAAAGTTTTATCTTCAATAACTAATGCCAAATTTTTATCATGTATCCTTTGTTGCCATTTTTTTTTTTTTTTGTAGTTCTAAACCACCGAAAGATTCTATAGTGCTTCTTTATCCTGCCCCGTTAAGAGGCCTAGAGCATATTCTCTATTAACTGTGCGTTCCGTGATCAAACTTGTGGCTTGACTGTTGTTTGTTCTTTTTGGTGTACGTCGTAGAACGATAGACTTTAAAGACGCGAAGAAGTCCCTTTTAAGAAATGTATAAAGCGCCGGATTGACAATGGAAGCATAATACCTTATTATGACAAATGCATGAGCAAACTTCGAAAGAACAATCTGTGCTTCGTAACTAAGAGGAAACCAGAGATTGATGAGGAGGCTGACCACATACCAAGGAAACCAACAAACAGCATAAAAAAAAGCCATGAGCGCGAAAATGATCAGACTACGCTTCATGCTGTTAACTTTTCGGTTTACTGCAGTACAGCTTAATCTTTCCTGTTTGCCAAACTTAAAGGACCTTCTTTGAATATTTCTGAACATAATAACTTGTAAATATACCATAACAGTATATGGCAAAAGAAACACAAAAACCATACAGAATATATTATGACCCGTTTGTATCTGTAGAGTTACAGATGAAATGTTTTCTTGAAAGTAAATGAACCTATGAAACCACACGATAGGCAGGAAAGCTATCACGATGGCAGCCAACCAAATAACAAGAATAATCTTCAAAACTGTACCCTTTGTTATCTTCCATCGGTGACGAAACGGGTGAACGATTGAAAAATATCTTTCGGCAGTTGTTAAGAAGATGTGGTAAACCACTGAAACTATTACCATATTATGCAGAACTACCACGAAAAATCCGAAAATCTTGCCAGGTTGAGGAGCAAATACTCTTGTGAACACAATAATGAATAGAGGAATATTAATAAGCCCTGTCATAAAGTCGCATACTGCCAAACTGAACAGCAAATAATTAGCTGGTGTTCTTAGATGTTTGTCTTTGGCGTAAAGCACAAATACGACGCCGTTAACGAAGGCAATCAACACCGCGATTGGTATTAACTGGGCATAATACCCAGAACTCTCGTCTGTTAGGTTTGTCGAGGAGTTTATGGTCGCCATGATAAATACTTATTTTATACCGTTTTCCATCCGTGCTGTAATTATCTTCTTGATAGGGTGGTAAGATGCGTTAAGAAATTAAATTTCTGTTAATACGCATTCATAAGCTCGCAGAATGAAAGTTTCTGTCGATTGCCTGCGCCAAGCAATACACAAGCATTATCCTTATATCGCTCTAATCCATGTATATCACCTGTTACAGACATCTTAAAAGCACTAAATAAACTTATATTACACTGATACCACATCAGGATGTCAGTTCTTTTTGTTCAATGTTACAGATTTTTAACATTAATTTCCTAAATGCTGACTATTTTGACCATTTTCTGATAATTTCGCTGACACTTCAGCCACAAGGTGCCCTGAAAAATTACATTTTAGCTGTTTATGATGCAAATACTTCAGAAATCTCGACATTAGCTGAGCTCAAGCGAGTAAATTCAAATAAATTTGAGTTTTTGTCTCTTGGAGATAATTGAAGTTTAATTTTAAATGAGAGTTTCACACCGCGCGTTTAAGTGTCTTACTGCTGGGGTTATATTACCTTTGTCAACGAGCGTTTCGAAAAAAAAATCAGAATGCTTCGTCACGGGGCATGTGTTTTTGTCGTTCGTATATTTTTTTATCATAGTCATAGAAAAGGCCGAAATCTAAATATGATGCTCTCAACAAATGTTGAAAATCGTAACATGCCAATCTACCCCCTATTTCTATAATATATTGTCATGTTTATGATAAACTCGAGCTAAAAGTTTCTTACTGGGGGTCTCATCAACCATATCTGTATTAGAATTGACCGAGTCAATGTAATTCGGGAGGTTTCAGGAAAAATATAATTTCCGAAAACAGCTGATAACTGCGATACATTTAGACGGAGGATGAAGACACCACAGGAAAATGTTTTCAGATTTAAAATAAAGCTCAGTGACTCCGTTTCTCTTCCGCTCCAACAAAGAAACCACAGGAGATCATAAACCGTTCCCTAATTTTCACATTAACCTTTGTTTTAGATGAGCCGAAAGTTCTCTACTAAGTTATTTTGCCATTGCATCGATTTTCATATATCATTATTTTTTCTCAGAGGCAGAATTAATTTACAGGTGTTGCTTCTAATCTTTTCTGGATGTAATTTTATGGAATATGATTCCTTTTCTTACAAACTTTTGTCGGAACAAAATTAATTTTTTTTAATACTTTTCTTAAAACTTGATAACAAACTGGAATAATGTCAAGAACAAATCACGCCTTGAATTTAATGTAAGTAATTTACCCTGCAGCATCAAAACATCATGAACCAAACATGTTATGGAAATTTAGAATAATTTCAATTAGGGTGTGTTGTTTGATTTAGGACCAGAATTAACAAAATAAAACAAAAGTATGATTAATTGTTTTTTTAGATCAAAAGAGTGAAAGGGTTAACATTATGTTATATTTTGTTATTAATGGTAGTCATACTATGCTTGGGGAGGCGGAGGATGGATGACAAATCTCCCACTTGAACGGAAAAAAATTTAGAGGTCTTCTCCTCTCCTTTCGATATGTTATATTTCCTAGCCTAGCGGAAGGTCTTGCGTCAATTTTAAACAACAAAGATGAGGGAGAGAGTAAAAGAGGGAGAGGGGGAGTAAGAGGGGGAGGGGGATGGGGAGGAGAGAAAGAGGGAGAGAGAGAGAGAGGAATGGAAGGTAGCATCATCACTGCCCTTTCTCGCGACTCCATAGCGATTATTTTTTTATCGAACGATCCTTAAAACCGCTGGCTACGCAGACTGGATTTCTCAAGCAATTCTGAACTACATATCAGCATGAGACAATTTATTGGGATCCGAAGGAAAAGTAGTGCTCTGCTAGCTTCCATCGAGCTAAAGCGTTTTCATAAGTTAGATTCAGCGAGTGTACTACTTAAAAAAAAGGCTTTTGCATATTTGATGATACGTTTTTAAATTGAACATTTGATCTGAATTCCATGCTGTCACATTTGTTAGTGTTATTTCAACCAATAGTGGTGCCGTCTTCGTCGCATTAGAAGAGGGAATCATAATGAGTGACTCTTTTCATCATCGTGAAACGCACGCTAAATTGCACGTTCGCTATCAACTATTAAACAAAGATCAAGGCAATCATGACATATTTTTTGTTCTAAACTTCTGGAAGTCAAGGCCAGACTGCAAGGATTATCTGTGATTTCGAAATGAAAATAATGCAGGAAAATGAGAGACAAATAAGCCATAATTTCGTGAATGATTTTGTATTTTCTGTCTTCAAACTTTTCTTCTTTTCCGAAAAAAGGATGAATTTAATTTCGTGAGATTTTTTAATAACGACAATGAGATTTATCAGGCTGAAGCAACCGCTCAAATTGCATTTAGTTAAATACAAGAAAAGGAAAAAGAAAAGGAATGAAGCAGTCGTTTCACGAAACTTTGAAAAAGAAAATTTTCCAGTAATGTGAATCCAGACTTCGGTTAAATTCTATGACAGCGTCAGAACAATTTTTCACTCTCAAGTCACTGCAACGTCGCCTATATGCAGCACTTATTATTCCTTCAATAAATATACTGGTGACATTAAAATTCTTTCTTTGCAAAAAACGTATTTGTTCTTACAGCAGAGGCCGATGGCAAAGGTAATCAAAGGAGCTCTTCATAACTTTCATCAGACAAGGCGTGCGTGAGCTGCATTCGATCCTAACGTATTCTTACCGTTACTGAACGGTATGTCACTAAGTAAACGAATGCTAATTCTAACGGAGCGGTCATTTTTTGCTGATTTTCGTTGGCGACTGCCCCAACTGTTCTTACTGAAATCCTATCGTAACGTTTAACAGAAAAGCGTCAAAGTACGTTTTCTCATATATGGTCACATTTATAGAGTCTCATTTAAAAAAAAAAAAGAAAAAGTAAAATAAACATTACACCAGCATAAAAAAAAATCAAGGCAATGGCTGATGACCGTACAAACTGCTAATTGCAATTCTTTTGAGTTTGCAGTATCATTATTTGTGTGGAATTTCAGGTAATGTTTCCAACAAGGTTGTTACACGCAACTTTTCATCATTTTCCCAGGCTGCTATTTCCCTATTTAGTTATTTTCCTTATTGGGCTTGATTAAAGCGATTTTTTCCCCTTCACTGTCTGGAAGGAGACCAAAATTGCAAAGGTTCCAACCCAAACTGGGAAGGCAGTTTAAACAAGAAGATGAAGTTTGTCAACATTATTGCGAACCTCATCAATCACTGAACACCACGACAAACTGATCAAAAATGTCAATTTAATATAGACCGCCTACAAAGTGCTTTTTATAGCGGGTCTTCTTGTTCCTTGAATAGAAATTATTATAAATTGGTCTGAAAAGACAAGTTTCCTCCGTATACGAGCAATGAAGTAACAGAGGAAAATGAGGGCTAGAAGCAAACTCTTATTGGCCCTGCTACAGATGCGGTGAAACACGCACTTTTTGGTACAGGGGTGTGAACGTGTGAGAGGTCATGAGGATTCTGATAGAAAAATTCTTACTGCAAGCACCCTTAGAGACCTCCCATATGCTCGCATGGCTCGCCGGCACGATTCACGATTCTATTCCTGTACTGTTTATCAGAACCTGCATGCTTAAATTACTTTCCATCACAGGCGGCCCAAGCTCCAGCTGTGAGATGATCATCTTGCGTAATAAGAGTCATAACAAAATTATAAGAGTTTGTATGGGAATAAACAAATTGTTTTAGAACCAAGGGTGCCAACTGACGGTGTGGTCCACGGCGAGGCTCAGTTTGCAAAGGAGGCAAGGTTACCAAGCTGGTTTTCAACGGTCGTGTGTCGTGATGGTATATACTTCGTGGCTGAATAATATTAATGTCATAACTTTCACGTATGAGTAACGATATGTCCTAGCTAATCTTATTCTACCGTGTTAACCCCTTCTACCCTAAGTTAACTATGTTCTATCATGTACCCCAAGTGAGCCATGTTCTACCACGTTCACCCACATCTACCCTTAGTTAACTATGTTCTACCACGTTAACCCCCATCTACCCTAAGTTAGCCATTTTTTACCACGTTAACCACCATCTACCCCAGGTTAGCCATGTTCTATCACGTTAACCACCATCTACCGCAAGTTAGCGATGTTCTACCATGTTAAATCCAATGGCAGCAGTCCGACAGCAAACTGTCTGATAACAACTTGGCAAGTGATTTTGTGAAAAAATAGGAGCTTTGTGATTGGGTGAGATCAAAACCACAACAAAGCAAATTTGGCCGAGAGATGCTGGAAACGAGAAGAAGCTGATTTTTTTTTTTTTTTGTGGCGGCCATGTTGTAATGCGGTAGTAAGCTGAAACAAAATTCGCTAATAAGGACTGGACGTAAGATACCATTAAAAATATTCGTTTATTTCAAACATTCAACATGCATGTCCTCGACATTCTCGCATTCTGGAAGAGTAAAGCGGATTCTTTCAAGCACAAATTCTTTGTAACGCTGTGGTCTATCCACCAAGAGCGTCACAGGAATAAAAGCTCCTCCGCCAGCCTGTTTGTATCTGGAGAACTTCTGGGTAGAGCTTGGCCTCGATGTTAGTGTCCGTTCCCCGTTGATTTCCCTATTTTGGGTTACAAGAAAACCAATTAAATAAGGTTGAACCAAATAACGCGCACTGATAACAATTGGGACGAGTGAGGTGTGAGATCGCGGAATCGGGACAATTTCATTTCTCTCCAGTATAGGTCGAGGAAAGACAATATCTTGTTTCTCTCCGATTTTTAAATAGACATTATCAATTTCAGTCCATCAAGCCTTTACGAAAAAGTAACAGTAAAGCAAGAAAAAAGTAACTTACCTTTCAATTCCTGGTTATTTTGCCACATCGAAGCAAAGCATGCAGTTGTATGTTTAGAAAGTGCTGAACCGTGCCGATCTGCTGCCCTTTGACATCCCCTAAAGTGTATGTCTTTCTCTGCGATTTGCTGAAAATCTGGACTTCTCGTAGAGCCTCTGGAATGCGTTCCATTTCTCGTGGAAAAAGACAAGCTAGTACATGCGAGTCATACGTGTTGTCGTCTTCACTTTGAATAACAAGCGGTGTTCCACGTGGAGCTTTGATCTTGAAATTATGATACCTGGAATATAAACGCCAATAAACACATGAGTGGGATAAAATAAAATCAAGTAGTCACAATCTATATTAAGACGAATACACATGATCGAATTCAATGCAAGAGAATCATTCGAGGTATTTTGCGCGCTATTGATCGATTCGCGGGAGAATCTAGGTCTCAGAACACTACAAATTCGGTCCTACAGCTTTTATTCAGCAATAACATGTCCTTTACAATTACCCATTGATTTGAACACCCTGTATAGAAAGTTTGTTTAGGTAATCACTGCAAAGTGTGAAAGCGCGAGCGGTGTTTCTAAACGAGTTTCACAATTACAGACAAGTCCCTTGTGGTTTTAGACGAAAATTTCACTCTCATCAGTTCGTGTAGTTAAACTCCAACCTTTGTTTCCGGAATGCTGTAATAGAGACACTTCGGCAAGGCTTTCCACCAATGTGATTTCTTTATTTTCATCTTCATGCCGCTTTTATCGCACATTTCCCGGATACGATACCTGAAGATGTGAGAGCTCAGTAAACGAATACCTCTTTGTTTTATGTTTGCCCGAAGGAGAACTTACTCGCTGGATAATCACATTTATGTGTTAGATCCGTGGTTTCCTGAAATTATTTTTTAGTGTGCATTCGCCTTGGCTGAATGAATCTCTCTGATGTCAAGATCGATATTGATTCGAAATTTCATCCAGAGCTCCGATTTAAAAGATTCTTTGTTTGTAGCACTGACCCAGGTCCGTGGCAGATTTGTGCCACAAAGACGTCAAAGTGTCTCGAGATACTGAATGTGTTCATCCATGCTGTTGGCTTGATCTGAAATTCACAATGTAGGCTTATAAAGGTCCGATAAATAATTGTCCTTTTACTTTAAATTGGCCGGCCACAACGTATGGTTAAAATTTATGGTTTACACGATACTCCGATGGATCTGAACAAAGGAATCCGTCTGGTAGTTTGCACACTAACAGACTTTCAACATTCGTGCACTCGAGCAAAAACCTCGTGCACTCGATTGGAATTTTGACAAATTGGAAGCAAATTTATTCTAGTTTTTTAAAAGGTTTTTTTTAGGAATCAAAAAAAATGTTGCATACCTGAAAACCTCAACTAAATAGAGGTTATTCCCCGATCGAGCCCTTCGCAACATGGACCTCCACCCGACTTTTCATCTGAATTTTTCCTTCTCGTCATCGCGACCACCATTAGTTCTTTGCTTGTTGTGTGTAATTGCTTGTCTTCTGTAATTTTACAAGGTTTCATGGGATATGGGTAGGGAACTAAGTCACTAGGGCTCGAATAAAGTAATGAGTGAGTTTCCTCGATGTCCCACTACGACATCCATGTTTGTGACGTCATCAAGTATCCAGAAATGGTTATGGCCCGGACTGTCTAACGGTTTGGGGACCGCGATATCCAAATAAAGCCTCATCCAAAGGCTCTCAGCAAAGCTTAAGGGTGAAATTGGCATTCTTTAAGTTTATCTCAGCTCGCTTAAAAAATAGAGGAAATGGAATGAAGTTGAACTCATGAGAAACGTAGAAATATCATTCAAGTTTTGTTCTCTCTTTTGTTGATAAGCCATCCCTTTCTTAATCGATTAACGAGTACAATGTAACGTCAGGTGTCACCTGTTTTTACATCACATGTTTTTGCACCGGTATGGACCAGCTGCTCAGTTTATTTGACTATATACACAGATGAAAGCGAAGTGCTTATTTAATATTTAGTTAAACGAGATGAGATTATTTAACAATTGGCTCGATCTGTAAAGAAGAAAACGCAAAAGTAAACAAACGTAGGAATTTGTTTGGCAATCAGGAGCTTCTTGAATTGGTGATTAATTTCTTTATTGTTGTGACCTTATGTATGATTCAAGGGTAACACTGTAGAATTTAGAAGCCAGTTACCCATACCCGGCTAGGAGTTGAAAAAATTGGGCATGCAACAGCTTATGCGCTTTCAGGTTTGAAAATAGTTTCGAATTAGTGATCCGTTTGGACTTCGTTTTAAACGCCTTTTTTGATTTCAAAGCGTAACTGCTTTTACAATCGACAGAAATGACCTTTCTTGATAATATATGTAATTATTCTTCTTTTTCAGTCGTTTCCGTCAATTTGCCACATTTTACACGCATTTAGAGGCTCGAGGAGAAGATGAGTCCCTAGGCTTGGAAAGAAAGAAACTTGACTCATCGGGCAGCAGTTACTCTTTTATTTTCCTTGTGAAAGTTGCTTTTGTTACATAACATAAAGCTGACCTTACATGTTTTTACTTTTTTTTATTTCTATTATCAATACTGTTTGAGGTGCACCCCTCGTTTGAAAGCACTCCGACAGATTACAATTTTCCGGAGTACATGATAACGGGAAACTACATTTGATCAAGAGCACATCCAGGCGGGTGAAATGCCTGACCAGTCCCACTTACACTTAAATTTATAGTTGTCAACTAATGAACTTGTTTTCCTTAGAGACCAGTCATCATTCATCGCCCCCCAGGGGGGAGGGGGAGTTTTCGGATTATTTTTAAGAACAATAGACCCTATTAGAAATCATAACCTGCGTAGCCAGGCACCTAAAGGAGGGAAGAGGGGAGGCTGGAGGGGACAGTGGATGAATGGAAAAAAGGGAACACCCAGTTTTATATAATTTTTACTTTATACTCTGTTACCGAGGACTTATTCCCCCCCACCCCACCCCTCCGTTTCCCTTGAAACTGTTTGATCCCAACTGCAATCAAATCCTTCTACCCCTCCCCTGCTCCCTTCCCCCCAGTGGTAAATAAGGACTGGTCCTAAGAACAGAAAAGTGCATGATAACCCTGATATCAAAAATGGGCGCTTTCCTAGTTTATGACTATGAAAAGTTTTGTTACGACTACTTGCTGCTCAGTGAAAGCTCAGACGAAAATTGCATATATATCAACGCAAACGGTGCCTCCATTGTCTGCCTCGCTGGTATTCATCAGATCCTCGCCATACCACACTCGTAACTCTTGATTGTAGTTCACGTGGGAGGGACTGAAAGAGGAGATCACTAACTCCGAGGAAAATGAGTCATATCCAGGAACCTTGGACCATTTAGCACCATGATGTTCGATGAATTCGTGTGGCGGCAAAAGAACTTGATCGCCTGAGTTTGTTATGACAACATTAATCTTGCCCAGTCCCCAGCCGTACAAGCCACAGCCCCAGTAAGACCAATAAGAGACATGTCGTGTGTCACAGGACACGTACCCGTAGAGATGAACCAACTTCACAGCCGCCACCCTTTTAAAAGCAGTTTTAACATAGAATCTTCCAAACTGTCCGCTCTTTGCGCCAAAACACACTGGCGCGGTATTCTGCTTTTGCCATCTATCTGTAAAGTAAACAGAAATTTTTTTCTCATTTCAATAAAACATGTTTGTTATTCGAATAAAAAAACCAATCGTAGTAGTAACATTCAGGGAAGAAGATTACCGAATATCTATTCAACCCAACGAAGCTGCGAAAGCCCTATGCTGATAAAAGGAAAAGTTAATTCTTGAACCCAGTTCTTAGTTCTTGCAAATGCAAGTCAAAATAACATATGAAAACGCTTTAATTCTTAACTAGGGAGACAAAAAAACTAACAGTCTAACCTTTCCTTATGGCCTTCCTTCGTCCCAGGAAAATTATAATATATTTTCTTCGCAAAGCCCACTCCAATACATACATCTCTAATCGGACATGGAAGACTAAATCTCGGCCATAGAGAGCAAATACCGTAAAGATCCAATTTGGTGCCCTCGTTCCAATTGTTTTTGTCAATAAGTGCCTCTAAACTGATTAGTACCCCTATACGGGATATAAACCCATGACCCCCTGCGATACCGGTGCAGTGCTCTATCAACTGACCCAACGAGCCAACTGGGAGTTGGTCACTCTGTTGGTTCATAATAAACCCGTCAAGTGATCAATTAATGAATGTGAATATATGAAAATCATATATGTGGTTAAGAAATGAATATGAAAGCCATATTCGTAGTAAAGGACACAGAAATAAAAGCTGTTTTTTGTCATTAGCAAAGACAGGAAAAAAATCAAATGCGTCAATGTCTCGTGGTTCATACAAAGCAAACTTGTCATTCGTGTCTGTAAAGTCACCTCCTGAATAAATTATTTGCACTTCCACTTTTTCCTCAGTAAATCATCGGAAGATTTCTCTTCTTTGTTTTTTGTCCTTTTACTACTTTTCCTCAGGGTCACGTAGAGGGTTAGACCTACGAAGGATTCTTATGGACAGCTTGATTCAATGTTAACCCTGAAAATTGGTCTGGACAGTTTTCCTTGACCACTGAAATGTATAGCCCAAGTAACATTTCCGATGATTCTGCTGTCCGGAGTTTGTCGAGTGCATAAGGCAGGAGCAAAAAAAAAAAAAAAAAAACCTAGGAGAAGGAGGGAGGGGGAGTTGGAGGAAACAAATCTTAGTACAGATGTACCTGTTTATCAGGGACCGCTGCTTAGTTATAATATTCATTAATGAAGTCGGCTTTTCTTCCCAGTAAAGGGTTACTTTGTTTATATGATAAACAAAATAATACATGGTTGCTTGTAGATATGGAATTTCTCTTCTCGTGTTCAACTCAACATCTCACTCGTTCGCTCACTTGTGAGCTATCGAGTTAAACACTCGAAGAGAAATTCCATATCTACGCGCGCCCATATATTATTCTCTATTTATCTTGATCGATCTTCTAACACCGTCCAAGGTTTTTGGTTTACTGCGGTTCTACCCTACATTGAAAGTGTCTCAGAGGTTCTCGGTCGCTGCCTACAACAACCAGGCGTGCGCACCGTCTTTAAATCAGACAAGACGGTCGGATCACACTTCGATCATAGTGCAAACAAAGATCCCATCATGTCAGCGAAAAAAGACGGCGCTGTCTCAAAAATCTCCCCATTACAGCTTCCTTTGTCCCGTAGAAATTCGAACGAATTTTTCTTCGAAAAAACTCCTATTAATTGCGGACGGCTTTAGTGAGCACAAAAGGCTTGAAATCTCAGTCCTAGAGAGTAAATGCATAGAGCATAACAATGATGACTTCTCTTGTACAGTCGAGTGCTATGAGTCATATGAGTCTGCTGAAAACTGATTGGTCGGTTTTGCCGTGATATTATTCGCTGTGATTGACAGTCGGTCCACCGGTATGGCTAATTCATTCTGTATAAGCGGCTGGGAATATGTGAAAGTCATATATTTGAACTGCGGATGAAGACGTGGATATGAAAGCGATCTTCGCAGTTACAAACACTACTTACGCAGTAGTGAAAAGAAGGCCCGAAAAAAATTCAGGCCTGTACGGGATTTGAACCCATGACCTCTGCGATACCGGTGCAGTGCTCTACCAACTGAGCTAACAAGCCAATTAGGACCTGTTGTGTTGGTTCCAAATAAACCCGGGAAGTGGTGAATAAATGGCTGGGAATATATGAAAGTCATATATTTGAACTGCGGATAAAGACTTGGATATGAAAGCGATCTTGGCAGTTATGAAGCAGTAGTGAAATCCCATATCGTTCTGTATAATTCATTTGTTGTATCAAGGTCGTATATAAGTCGTTAATATAGTACCGATAGTTGTTTACATGGTTCGAATCGCTGTTGTTTGTCAGCATCGAAATTTCAAGAGACCTCATTGCTAAGGAACGCCCCCTCTCGCCGACGATCAATACCACTTTGGCTCTGTGGTACATTCTCCACAGCACATAATTTTTCCTGACTTCCTCTATACACAGAACAACTACATGCAATTTACTTGAGAAATTAGGAAGACTGAAAACTTCCCTTCCTAAACTTCCCTATAAGTTGTGACTAGAACACTGCGAACAAGAATTGACTAGAAAACGACGCATACCGACAGATTACATGATCAATTATCCCATAGTGGTGTATATAAGTGACGATTCTGATGAAATTCTGGGTCACCAAAAGGCCTACTACGCTGCAAATTTCACCAACTAAGAGGACAAGACAGGGACCAACCAAACAGCAGGAAAAGCAGCTTAGAACATTAAGAGCATTGACAGTCAAACGTCCTGTTTTGGAGAGACTGGCCGGAATTTCAGCACAAAATTGTCTGAACGCGCGTGGTAAATGAGATCATTTTATCTATTTTGAATCTGCATATATAACTGTTGTGACGCTAAATTGTCCTTGCTGTAACGGTAAATGTGTTCCCAAGCCCAACGGCATCAACTGCATGATTGACGAGCAAAGTCACGAACCACGCTTTGGACCAAGACTCGCACCTGTGAATTCTTTCACACATATACTTCGGTGTGAGCGTGGGGTGAATGAGATCATTTTATCTATTTTGAATCGGCTTATCTAACTGTTGTGACGCTGAACTGTCCTCGCTGTAACGGTGGATGTGTTCCCATGCGCAACAGCATCGACCGTATGACCGACGGGCTGTAGAAACAGCTAGAAATCCTATTTAAGTATATTAATTAATCATATATACCGCTCATGCGAATCGGACTTGAATCGAGACTTAAAGAATTCCTTACAGGAAACCACACAGCCGTGCAAAAACACGTACTATGCGTAAACGACTGAAGCACTTCGTTTTAAAAGCACAGGGAAATGAATAAACTTACCTGCAGCACTTCTCTTCACGGCCAACAACCCAAGAATTGAAACGAACAGGAAAATGAAAATAGATTTCATGTTAACTTCAAACAGAGCGACTGGTGTTCTATCCTCCGCCACGAGTCTGCAATAACTGTATCATGCGTCGTGATCCTCTCATAGTATACCTACTTTCAAAGAGCATACCAATATATGGCGGTATCAAAGTCGTCCCACTTTTCAGGCCTGTGATTGGCTGAAAATATCAGATTGGAATCGCACTATTGAGATCAATGCTCACATCTTCACTCCAGAATTCTAGGGCGCCTTTATCCTTTGATGGCTGGATCGCGATAAGGAACCACTTGCGAATCTGAGAAACCAGTAGATTTGAAGAGATTATATAGAAGGCAATACGAGATTTGGCACTGCACTCCTTCGAACGTCAGGCATTAATTAACAATTGGTTCATGCCTTAGCATGCACTATTGAGTTATGTAGCACGTGGGAAGTTTGGAGAGCACTAAAGAAGCGAAAGAGTTGCCCGAGGCAGTAGCCGAGGGCACCTCTAGCTTCTTCGTTCGAAGGAGTGCAGTGCCAAATCTCGTATTACCCTCTACATAATCTCTTCAAATCTAGATCATGGATATTTACATTCATCTGTAAACCAGTTGGTAAGATAGGGTATTGGACGCACTAAAATCCCGAATGGAATTAGCCACAGTACACAAATATTCCATTTTTATTGAATTTCCCCAAGATGGGGCTTACAGGCTAGTCGAGATGCAACATTGCAGAAATAGCGTAGAATTGTTGCACGAAATGTTGAACTAGACTGTGAAAGAGCTTGTCGGGAAAAAAAATAAAACCAGAAGCACGTGGGAAGCTTGGAGAGCACTCAAGAAGCTAGGGTTGCCCTCGGCTATTGTCTCGGGCAACTCTTACGCTTCTTTCGTGCTCTCCAAATTTCCCACGTGCTACATAACTCGATAGTGCACGCTAAAGCATGAACCAATTATTAAGTAATGCCTGACGTTCGAAGGAGTGCAGTGTCAAAGCTTGTATTGCCCTCTACATAATCTCTTTAAATCGAGATCATGGATATTTACATTCATCTGTAAACCGGTTGGTCAAAAGATAGGGTATTGGACGCACTAAAATCCCGAATGGAATTAGCTACAATACACAAATATTCCATTTTTACTGAATTCCTCAAGATGGGGCTTACACAAAAGTCGAGATGCAAAATTGCAGAAATAGCGTAGAATTATTGCACGAATTGTTGAACTAGATTGTGAAAGAGCTTTTCTGAAAAGAAACACAAACCAGAAGTTTAAGCAAAGAAATATCTTGTTCCTGTTGGGAAAATGTCATATTTGTAGATTGGTTGCAGAGTTCAATACGGGATTTCTGTATTGCTCTCTCCTAAAATGAGTCCTTCACTTAAATAGATGCAACAACGTAAGTGTTAAAATGCACCAAAAAAGAAAGATGTAAACAAATTTATCTTGGTTTTTCCTTCACGATTAATGTAGGTAGCAATCCATTCCAAGAAAACGTAGCTTCATTTTCCAGACCTTTGAAAGTGTTTTGAGTACTGTGCATCCGTTAAAAACGAAACAATTGGCGTTGGTACCTGATTTTGCGATGAAAATGACAAACAGATCATGGCATGAACATGGTGTATCATCTGATCAGGGGGAGCACGGGATGTTTTGATAGTTTATTATAAATTGTAACAAAGCTAGCAGAGCCGCACAATCAAATTCAGTATACGTAAACGTGCTCAAAATCCCGGTAGTGCACGCTGATAGCGTGAGCAAATCGCTTCGCCAGAATTTTTTTTTTTTCGCGCGAGCGGCCTTTGTTAGCGCGGGGAAAAATAATATATTTCGCGACAATAATGGATACAAACAGAGACTCGGCCCACCAGTCCCAAAACGAAGACAATTTTCCGACCTTTTCCCTTGGACTAGAGTTCTAAAATGAGGCAGTAAAAGAGAAAAACAACGGAAAAGGAGACTCAGCATCAGCGCCGTCACGATTCGCTCCACTGTCCGAGGGTGAAATGCGACAATTTTTGACAGAAAGACACTCTGGTAAAACCAAACAAATGACAAACTGGTCTGTTTCAACCTTCAAAGGTAAGCGTAAATTTTTCCGAGCTTAAAACTCGAGCTTTCAACAGAAAATTTGAAATAAAACCAATTCCTATTTTGCTTAATATTTCGCTTACCGCAAACAATCGCTTCTGATATTGTTGTCCGTTTTTCGCGTCGGATTTGATACACAATTCCACCGGCTATGTTATAAAACAATTGGTTCATGCTTTTAGCTGTGCACTATCGAGTTATGGAGCACGTGGGAAGTTTGGAGAGCACGAAAGAAGCGTAAGAGTTG
Organism: Pocillopora damicornis; assembly: GCF_964200805.1. Classification (NCBI taxonomy): domain Eukaryota; kingdom Metazoa; phylum Cnidaria; class Anthozoa; order Scleractinia; family Pocilloporidae; genus Pocillopora; species Pocillopora damicornis. The sequence continues at coordinate 6,476,592 of NC_142674.1, read as the reverse complement.
CCCGAGGCAATAGCCGAGGGCAACTCTAGCTTGTTGAGCATGAACCAATTGTTAAATAAACAACTTAAACAATATCAAAAAGTATCAAGCTTGGACTGTCTCTTTTAACTATTGCATAGATGATAAATTCAAAGAAAACATATGAGCGTTTTCCTAACAGCGAAATTGTTAAAAGTAATATGCTCCGACAAAGATTATGCTGATCTTTATAATCTTTTGGCACCGAAGACTTACGAAATAGCGTATACAAGAGGATTTGTTTTGAAAACAAACATGATTCCTTACGTTCTGCAACGTTGTTCAGTCAATTTATATGAAAAAATTTTCAAATTGCATTTGCATTTAATCGAAGAAGAGGCCTACTGGTAGAATAAATCTATCTCCTCAAAACTGGTATTAGTTTGAAACCTAAATTCTACAATTAATGAGCAGATATTCTGTCAAAACAATTTTCTCCTCCTTGAGGAGTGAGTACAACGACAACGTTGTCTGTATGCCCCCTTTCAATCATACGATTGGCTTTTATTGAGGTTTAGAGCTAGTTCCAAAACGCTCGCGAATAATGATTATGATCATAATGATGGCGCGCTCGATCAAAAATTTGGAAAACTAACAAAGCATTGTGTCAATCATCGTGCGCGCGGTAAAAGGTATCACTCTTTTAAATAATGCGCTTCACTCGTGAAGACATTAGTGGGAAAAGTGCTTTTTGGACTGAAATTGTGCTTTCATGGCATTTGTTATTACATCGAGTCTATAACCGTGAAAACTTACTTGTTTTAACCTTTCCTGCGTGTCCACTCCTAGTGTATGTACCAGTGAAGAAATGTAAAATGGTTTCCGTGTTTACATAGCCTGATGTAAACACTTGGGAGGTTGGGAGAACACGAGATAAGCGTAGGAGACCACGACGCGAAGCGAAGTGGTTTCCAGCTTATCTCGTGTTCTCTCAACCTCCCAAGTGTTTACATCAGGCTATGTAAACACGGAAACCATTTTACATTTCTTTTATAAAATAACTAATGAAAGAGGAACGAAAACCGTGTTTATATACGCTCATGCAATCAGAGCGCGCGTACTATTTGAATTATTTTATAGTATATATTGTTTGGAAGCGTTGACGTTTCTATGAACTGATGTGAAATTGTCTTTTCGATAAGGCCACGTGCGTCACAATTTGATATGATAGTTGATACGCTTTCGATCTCTGCCTCACCAGCGGAAAATCGATCATTTCGGTGCAAAACACTAGATTCTATTCGAATCCATCGGATACCATAAGACACCGATGGGAAACATTTTCGAGGCCCACCTTCGACCTTAACAAGAGTTTTTCAGTCTCTCACCATCGGAAAATCGATTACTCTTATGGAATCCACAGGATTCGATTGGTGTCCATCGGAATCCATCGGACACCGATGGAATAATACTCATCATCAAGTTATTGACATCCGGTGTATTTGATCATTTCCACTTCCAATAGTTGCCAATCGACTTCCAGTTTTCCGATGGAAAAAATGTTTTTTCCGATGGAATCTATTCGTGTGTATCGGACAACCCTAAAATTTACCTGCCTACCCCCCCTCCCTCCCCCGGCCAAGGCCCTGTAGTACCAGTATTTTAATGATCCTTCCCTCGTCTCTTTCTCTGTCGTTTGTCACCTCGTGTGCGAAACAGGAGGGGGAAGGGATTAAAATTAAAAAAAAAAAACCGACCACAAGCCCTTTACTTTCGAGTCCACTAGACCTCTTATTATAGAAATGCAAATTTATTCTTCTGATTAGGACTACATAATCCTGTCCACACTCGTCCAAATAAGTTGTCCAGTAATGACGAACTTTTACAAGGTTATCCGACGTAATGTAAACGGTAAACATTCCATTCGTTTTCCCAATAAGGCCAAAAGTTATTGCAGCGTTTCGAGGTAAAAACGCCGTTTTCAAATTGGAAGTGTAAACCTGGCCTACATACAGTAAATCTCACAGAAATAGTCACTGGAAAAAGAATTAATATCAAACCAGATTATATTAAATTGAAGATTTTATGTGAACCGACTTTAAATTCGTGTCATCTCCTTTTCCTCCTCCTTTCCGCTTTTTTCGTTGTAGTTTTCTGTGTGTTTTGCCGTAGAAGTGTGCTAGCCGTTGTCAGTGTTTTCACCTCTTCAATAACTGGCTTAACAAGTCCTTTCACCGGTTTTGTGATAACAAAATTCTCTTCTGTAACATGGCCACAGTCTATTTCATGGGTTGCAATTTCATCAGAGTCTCCACAAATATCCTCATCATTTTCTTCTGAAGATTCTTCGTTGCTGTCGCTCTGGGTTTCCACTAATGCAAGATTCTATGCAATGAAGATGATTCAATTAAAAATAAGAATTAAATACACATTCAAATGTTGGTCAAGGTTGACATAAAATCTGGAGTAACATTATCATTGCCAAGAGAGGAACAAAACACATATCACACATGTCCCCCAATCCCCCCCCTCAAACAATCACACATGTCCCCCAACCCCCCCTCAAACAATCACACATGTCCCCCAACCCCCCCTCAAACAATCACACATGTCCCCCAACCCCCCCTCAAACAATCACACATGTCCCCCAACCCCCCCTCAAACAATCACACATGTCCCCCAACCCCCCCCTCAAACAATCACACATGTCCCCCAACCCCCCCTCAAACAATCACACATGTCCCCCAACCCCCCCTCAAACAATCACACATGTCCCCCAACCCCCCCTCAAACAATCACACATGTCCCCCAACCCCCCCCCCACTCAAACAGACCAGGAAGCATTCCCTCCATTTCAGCAAAGTCCATAAGAAGAGGACTTTACTTGCATCTTACTCCCAGAGTTCCATATGGCACGTCAACATCAATTTTTTTCACTGATTTTTTTAAGACTCAGGTGACGGATTTGGCCAAGAAAGGAGGGACTGCTACCTCTAATACTACCTCCCAAAATATAATGACAGATACTTAATTTCTAGAATGAAAGCAGCCCCCTGTTTGAAGCTGTTTGTCCTACAAGACAAACACAATTAAGAAAAAATAATACATCAATGCCAAAAACACCTTGCTTCTAGTGCATGCAATGCATCCTGTGGCCAGGTGCTCCAGCATGCAATCTTACTTGCAGAAAATAATTGGGATGCATTTTTTTCTCTGTCAATCCTTTGGCCCTTAAGAGTGACTAACATCTAATTTCTCCTTACAATATCTTCCCTGAATCAAACATCAAGGCCAAGGGAATGATCACCCACTAAAGCAGCTTCTGATTTTTCAACAAATTCTCCTTGTCAGCACCTCAGGAAGGTTATAGAGAACAGTAGGAAGAATATACATTCTGATGTTAGGGTATAGAGTGTTGTGCTTACCATTTCAATAAATGGAGCACCATCGTCGACACTTTCAATATCCAATTCCGTGGGAGACTTCACTTGAAGTTCTTGTTCCAATGCTAACTCTGCTTCTCTCATTACTGGCAAGAAATCCTTCACACGGCTTAAAACTGTAAGAAAAAATACTGTTCATGGCATTGCAAAAGATATTTTTTAATCTCGTCTCAAGTGTGGGACAAGAAAAAAAAAATTCTGAGTCCTATGAGGAACTGAACCTCAGACCTTAGGATTCCACGCTCTGATGCTCAACCACTGAGCCAGAAAGACTCTATGGTGAGAAAGGCCCATTACAAAGTTCATATACGACACACATCCTGCATACTGCTAAGATCAGCAAGGTCAATATTGTCATGTTTTGTAAATAGAATAAGAAAAATGGTAAGTTTTGAGCTTGGTAAAGAAATATAGAAAGATGTTTTTTTGTGTCTTCTTATGAGTGTGGGACAAAGAAAAAATCCTGAATCCCTATGTTATTGGCATTGTAACAGACTCCCTTGTGCCTAGTTATGATAACCCTTTCATCCCTTGGTCTGACAGTAAATCAAATTTAAAGGTCACAACAATAAAGAAAATGATCACCAATTCAGGAAGCTGCTGATCATCAAAAAAGTTCTCCTTATCAGTAGTAGAGGAAACATAAAGAGAACAGTGTGGAGGATATGAACACCAAGGTAAGGGTTTTAAGGGTTAAGTGTTATGATGTAGTTTCCTTATTTTTAGGCCCAGATAGCTCAAAGAGGAAGCTGATGTCTGTCTAAAGACTTGCTGCCTTGGATTGATTATCATCTAACTTCTTCTAACATTACCATCCCCTAAACAAACATCAAAGTTATGAGAATAAACAAGATGATCTGACATCCCCAACTACTGAGCAACCTTGGATCATCTAACAAATCCTCCTTAACAGTATCCTCAGAAATGTATAGAGAACAGTGTGGAGAGTAAAGAGTTGAAAGCTTTATCAAGAAAATCCAAGTCTCATTTGCATCTGTAATATAGGTTCCCCTGGGTAACAAGAAAGTGATTCTGACTCATTGCTAAATTTCATCTAAGTATCCAGTGATTCTAAGCCAAGTTTGCATCTTGCATGGTGAACTGTTTTTATACGGCATTTTACCCCTTCTTGTATTGATTTTTCACCAGTTTAGAGAGCCATTACAGTAATATATGAACGAAGAAATGAATAAAAAATAAAATTTACACAACTCCTCACTAGATGGATTCATACTCAAACCTTTCAGAACGTGGCCTAACAAGCTAATCATTTTCCCATTGATCCTAAGAGTGACTAAAATCTATTTTCTCCCTACAACGAACACCACCCCTGAATCACACATGAAGGTCACGAGAATAAAGGAAATGTTCATAAAACAAAAAAGCCCTCGATTATCACACAAATTACACTTGTAAGATATTTCATCGAGAACAGTAAGCAGAATATGCATACTGACGTTAGGGTGTATGGGTTAAGCCACCGCATTTAACACGAGTAATGTTAAGTATAAATTGTCTTTAATAAACACCTCATCGTCTTTTAACCTTATTTCTGATCTGCGTATGAAAATTTAAAGTTTCATATCGGGTATCAACATTGGAATCATACATCTCTACAAGGAAGGAAGCCTCCACCACGGTAAACTGTATTTTATCATAGCGGCATATTACCTGAAGACGGTTTGCAGGTCTGTACAGGAATTCTATTTTCCACCTTGCTTTTCCTAGTTATCAGAAGCTTGGAATTCTCTACGACAACAAAAAATTAGACTAAGTCAAAAGTACTCGTTTAGCGAGAAATAACGCCAAACGATTCGCAATTAAGCTACGTAGATGATACAAATTATATATTTAGGCTCAGTTGATTTACCATGCTTGATTGGAAGATGTAAAAGTTCGTCGGAATAGGAAATCTGTCGTGATTTCTGTCCATCGCTACATGACGCCATGTTGGAACAACAAGTGAGCACGAGGAAATGTTTATTTCCCGGAAGACGTCGCGAGCTCTCAACTGCCGTTTTACCGGAAATGACGTCAGAGAACCGAATATCCGCCGGAGAAAACACAGATGGTTCCTCAAGAAAGATGGCGGAATGCGACTGGGAAGAAATGTTCCTTCGTAGTGAATACGATGGTCCAATTTTACCGTGGGATCGTTTTAGAAGATGGGTTACATGCTTTTGTATTGTGACGTTTGACTTAGAGCTTGGTCAAGCGTTAGAGGTGGGCTGCAGCGAGTGTTTCATTGATGTGATTTACGGTTCGAAAAACGCGCAGTCTTGAGCGCTGAAAACAGCATAATTAAACATGCGGTTATGATGAGTTTGTAACGGATTTTCCTGTTTTTCTTTGTTACAGCTGGTTTACCCCGAACATATTGAACTAACAGACCGTGAGGTAAGATATACATAAAGCAAACACACGTAAGTACCTTCGGGCCATGAATTATTGTACGTACATAGTACATTCCATTTTATTCTTTGATCAACCTAATGTAATTTATGGCTCGTTTCTCTTACGCCAGTCTATGTGTTTATTTCATAAGTAATTTAAATGGCCTTAGTCTGGTTTGATAGTATTGTAGAATAGTTTTCTTGTGATTCTGTCAACTAAATCATTTTTTGTTTACCCGTCTGTGCTGGTTCGTGTTCTTACCAAGAAATTGAATTAATTTCCAGCCAAATCAGTGGACAATATATTATTCTAAAACTTTTCATCTCTATTAATTTTTTTTCACCGTAAAATTTGTTTAGTCATTCATTTTACATAACGATAAATCGCTTACAGTTGTTCTTCTGTGCGCCCTTGACCTTTGGTGGAAAATACCCCAAAAAATGGGATTTCCTTAGATATATTGGATCCTCTGTCATAGAAGAAGTCTAAATGATACATCAGTGATGACGATAGGGATGCTTAGATACATAATTGTTTTGGGAATTATTTTCTTGCTGTCTATATTGAAACTTTTGTTGATAGAGGGCAAACACTACATTTATATTGATCATCAAATATGATGAAATCTAAGATGGAGATTGGAAAATTAAGCTTTGGGATCCTGTGAAATTTTAGATACCAGAAATTTATGACTAATTGAAGCTGTGTCTATTTAAAGTGGTCTGAACAATTTTTTTGTTGGGTGGTTATCACTATCTCTTGTTTTCTTTGCTGTTGTTTGAGGCAGAATATGAGACATTTTCAGAAGTAAATATTTATTTTATTTGACAGCCGCTAAACATTCAGATGGCTGAAAAACAGTGTAATGTTTTTTTTACATGATAAAAGAGATCTGCAAAAAATGATATGTAAATGTCTGTAATATTTATAGCTGTTTTCCTTTGGCTAATGATGTGAATTTCTACTTTTACCCATGAGAGTGATTAGTTCTCAAGTAAATCAATAAATGCAATTTTGATGTGCTATCAAACTGACAGGTAACAAAAAAGTTAAAGAAGTGATCAACTTGCTGGCACTAATACATGTAGTTATTGTTTGGTTATTTTATTCATAGCTAACATGCAAAATTGATATGCATGTACTTTCAATTGATAATTTTATGTGATTTAAATGTAAGATCTAAGAGATTTAAGACAGCTGGCTTTTAAAAAGATCTCAGTCATACAAAGTTAAACTTGATGTTGTATTAAAAGATTTGTCACCATCTTTATCAATTTTTTTGCCATAATTAATCGTGAATTATTTTTTCATTTTAATCTTTTTACTGTTCTCACAAATGTGTATGTAAGTAAAAAGTAAAGCTATTATACAGGCCCAAGTGGCCCATGGGGCCAGCACTTAACTCTGGTTTGCTTAGTATGAAGCAGCTAGGAGTATTGCTACTCCCCTCTGAATGGGATGCCAGTCCATCGCAGGGCTACCCCCAGCATATTTGCTGGTACCCATTTGTACACCTGGGTGAAGGGAAGCACTCTGAGAGTAAAGTGTCTTGCCTGAGAACACAACACAATGACCCTGGCCAGGGCTTGAACCCGGACCACTTGTTCCAGAGTCGAGCGCACTAACCATGAGGCCACCGCACCTCCACATCAAATGTGTATGACCTAGTGTAAAAAAAGAACAATGTAGTCTTTGTAAATGTTGTGTCAATTTTTTAAAATTGACTTGACTTGAAAGTTATATAATTTTGCTTCCAAGTAAACAAAAAGGGCAATTAAAAAAAAAGAAATCAACTGCTACTTCTTTTACAGGCATGCACTACTGATAGTGAGAAAGAAATATGCAA